>NW_011888848.1:505152-514032 GCF_000151845.1 Pteropus vampyrus
AGGGCCAAAAATCTGTTTTCTGAATGGACACTCCAGGTGATTCTTATATCTTAGTGAATTTGAAAATCATAGATCTAGTTGAGAAATCATAAATCAGATGAGGAAATTCAATGGTGTTTCCCAAAGTCTCATCACTAGTTTGGTAGAGCTGGAATTAGAACCCAGATACCACCCTCCCAATCCAATTCTCTTTCTTGCCTTGGTTGCCACATGTCAAGATGTTACATGTCAGAATGTTACAATCTTCATTTGATTTATGTACCTGATTTTAATTTCACTTCCTTCAAAACATTGGCAATTTTTCCTGCACTGTCAGCATCATTTTATGTAAACCAGAGCTTGGGCTGAGTATTTGTAGAAATGAAATGTAATACGATCTAAAAGAAAATGAATTTTGCTTGGTGAAATAGTCATTATTCTGTACTACCACTGGAAATGATAAATAAGTTTGTGTTTCTTCAGACCTGTCAAAGATTAAACATCAGTGTATGGTACAGAGTGGGGATTTGAATGTCAGCAGGGTGTGCATGTTTGAACAGCTAAACTTTCCCATGTCAAAACTGACAGCGTTTATTTTGGGTACAGTTCAGTAAGAGGTAAGTGCATAGAAAATCAAACATCATTCTAAGGAATACAACCCCAAAGACAGCCAACAGGCCACAGGATACCAACTGGAACCTCTGACTTCTTAACCTGGGGATTAGAAGGGGATCTTCAGGAGTTAGAAAGGAATTCAGAATGTTTGGAGCACAGTGGAAATTTTTATTAATGACTATCAAGAACCAGGGCCTCCATGGCTCAGAGGTCAGTTATAAAAAGCAGATTTTGATTACAATGGGTGGTAGATACCGAATATTCACAGCGGGCAGCTCTTCATCTGCTCTGAGTCTCTGGGAGTAGCCCCACACAAGAAAGTAAGAAAAGAAATGGACTGACTATCTTCTGCAGGCCTTGGGACAAAGGCTCATGGGACTAATTAAGACATAGATGATGCTGGCATCTAAGCCAACAAGAAATCCTAGTCTTTGCTCAGGCCAACACTGCCGCCTGCCCACAGAAGCACAGGTTTCCTGCTCTAAATCTGGAAACAGACTGAAGATTCTCAGGACAAAGACAGTGAAAAGGGAGCTCTGGACCTTCAGGAGTCGATGACTCCACACACAAAAAAAGATGCAGATTTAAACCAATGGACCCAATATAAGAAAGCCTGACACCCCCCAACACTGCTTCTACAGTAAATCCCTGACAGGAGTTATTTATCGCTACCTCCCAAGGGCTGACTTGAAGGATATCTTGGCTTTTATAAAGTACAGAAAGTTTTATTTCACTCTAAAAGACTATCTCCATCTCTCTCTCTTTTTTTTAAATATGACACTTAAAAAGGCACACATTTACTTCTTGGGCAATCACACCTTTCCCCTCAGCTAATACATTAGTGTCAAAATTCAAGGCAGGTGAGAGAGAAGCCAGGCGACTCAGAAATAATACATTCAGAAAGGGGAGCCAGGAGATGTGACTTCAAATCCTAATTCTGTAAGGCAGTCTCTGGGGCTCAATTTTGCTTCCTGAAAATCGTGAACGACGATTGCTACCCTAGTCCCTGAGTGGTAGAAACGTGTCATTCAAATCAGAAGTAGGCCTGGCCCTCAACCACATTCTCATTATCAAGCTTAAGAAGCCTGTTCAGTCTAGTAACTGAGACTAGCAGGTTCTACACCATTATTTTTTTCAACAAGACTTCTCAGAGGCTTTAATGTGCTCTTACTCATTTTGATTCTCCAAGAAGGTGGGTGGTGAATAGCATCAGAAGTCATGAATAATAATGTGTTCATTATGCAGCTCCAGAGATAACACACATCTTGTGTAACACTACAGTAAATGGGGGCTCTCAGCATCTCCATTTAATTGGGTAACACTACAGGAAATGGGAGCTCTCAGCATCTTCGTTTTATAGAAAAAAGAAACTGAAATTTAGAGCAGTTAACTTGCCACAGCCACATGACCAATAAATAATAAGGTGGGGAAACTAAAGCCATGTCTTTCCTATCACAGATTCTAGCTTTTATATACCATGCTGCTTGTCATAAACTGAATTCACCAGAACTCACTGCACCTGTGTTCCAGGAACTGATTAGAAAGTAGATCTCTTTAAATGGATGGCTATAACTACATCACCTAGATAATTTTATATCTAATTCTATGATATATCGCATCCCATATACAATGTATTCTTCCTTGCATTCCTTCGCTCATGGCCCCTTTCTCCATCTCCAAAGCCAGCAGTATATTACCCCCCAATCTCTCTCTGCTTCCATGAACTTCTTCTTCCTTTGACATTCCTGCCTCCCTCTTATAAGACATGTAGAATCCACCTAGATAATCATCCCATCTCAGATTGCATTTGGGAAGTCCCTTTTGCCATGTAAGGTAACATTGACAGGTTCCAGAAATTAAGACATAAAAACATTTGTGGGCCACATTCAGCCCACGACAATTAATAATGTTGAACATTTTTGGGGACATATTCGCCATCCTTGTGTCCTCTTGAGTGAAGTATCTGTTTAAATCCTTTGTCCATTTTTAACTAGATTATTTGTTTTCTTATTGCTGCATTTGAAAGTTTTTCAAAATGTATTTTGGATGCAAATAGTTTGTCAAATATATAACTTGCAAATATTTTCTTCCAGCATGCAGGATGTCTTCATCCTCTTGCCACTGCCTTTGGCAGAGCAAAAATTTTAGTTTTGATAAAGTACAATTTATCAGTTTTGGGTTTTTTTGTTTTTGTTTTATTGTTTTGTATATCATACTTTTGGTTTCATTCCTAAGAACTCTTTACTTAACCCCGGGATACAAAAATTTCTCTCATGTTTTCTTCCAAAAGTTTTATAGTTTTACATCATAAATTTAATCAATGATCCATTTTGAGTTCATCTTTGTATAAGGTATGCAGTTTAGGTTAAGGTTCATTATTTTGTTCATGGATGTCTCATTGATCCAACATCATTTGTTGAAAAGACTATCCTTTCTCCATTGAATTGCTTTGTACCTTCATCCAACATCAAATGACCATATTTGTATAAGGCCGTTTCTGGACTTTCTAGTCCATTCCATTAATTTATATGCTTATCTCTTGGCTAATACGACAGTTCAGTATAAATTTTTAAAAAAACTCATAACAATGCAGTTTGCAGAACAGTGAACTATGTTTTAAGGTTTCTGTGCTGTGGGTAATTTTTCATCTTAAGTAAACATGTTTAAATATTCTTCAGCTTATCAGCATAAATGATGTTTAATTTTATTTAAAGACTACTGCTACAAGACTAAAATACATTTGCCAATATTAAAGCATTAGAAAAGTTTTTCCAGATGTTACACACACACACACACACACACACACACACGCACACGCACACACATACCCCACACCCCACACTACAAGACTCTCAGAAATCGGTCTTCCGAGTTTTGCCACTTTATTTTCGTCTCTCTGTGAGACATGTCCAATTGGATGTGTCCAGTTGGGCGTGTCTCACAGCCCCAAAGTCCTTCCGCGTGTTAAAAACTGAGATTATGTGATACTTTCTGATTAGTTTGCATTTATTGAAAAGATTTAATTTGACATGGGAATTAAAATATCTTGTTGAAAGTTTAGTATGTTTTGACATACAGTCTTTGATAGCTGTCATAGACAAAAAAGATATTTCACAATTATGTCTGTATCAAATGAAGAAAATGCTTCATTGGCTGTATGTATAAAATCACAAAATACACTTTTGTAATTACATTCATCAATTATTCACAAATTTTATTGACTTAGACTAGCAAATTTCTATCGTCCTAGATTTTAGTCAGTAAATGTAAACTAACCAGAGGGTGTTGCATTTTATACTTTTAACAAATACATTAAAAGGAACCAAAATTCTTTATTTGGAAGCTTTTTAAAAATAGTTTGGAAAATTCTATTTATAGGTTATTTTTTTACCTGCAAACATGAGAGTTTTTAATAAGTGACATATTGACATTGTTCAACAACGTGGAAACATTTCCAACATCTGCACTGTTCACACACAAATGTCTTACTATCAGCAGTCACCTTCTCACCCACTGTCAGAATGTCACCTTTAGCTTGGAGAGAGAAAGCTCTGTTGCTTTAGTTATTTTTTCAGTAGCATACTAGTGACACCTATTTGTTATCAAAGAAAAGGTCAAAAAATTGAAACGTTTCTTTTTTAAAAAGAAAAAAATGTAACTTTTGATTGCTCTATTTTGAGCTTTGATTGAAGATACTCTGTGGGAAGCATGTGGGACAAATATTTTCATGGTTACTCCCTATCTAATATGAAGTATTATAAAGAATCTAGTCTGTTCTTCTTTTCATAGGAGTAATGACATCGATGACATCCCATTGCCCTTTGCAATTCCAGTTTCTACTTCTTTGCTGCACTGCTTCTCTGCGAGGCTGCGTAACTACAATCTAGGGCCCGCTGTTTTTCTTTTATTGGCTAATGAAGAAGTATCGTAGTTCTCTGAGCATTTCATTGTTGAAACATAGAGGCAAATATAAGAGTGGCTAAGATCACTGGCATTGGACACAGAATATCGTGCTGACTCTTTACTGGCTTCACTACTTATTAGCTGGAGGCCCGGAGGGGTTCAGAACAAGTCACCCCAAGATGTGACTCTGTGACACACATTATTTTTGAGCTAAGGGCAACTGGTACCCTGCAGGCTCAAGAGAAATCTGCCTCCCTTAACTACCTAGAAGAATTTGAATTAGGGGCCTTGCCCATTATAAGAGATTATCAGAGATAACCTTTTTTGACCTATCTATATGGCAGGGCAAACTACTAATTACTGAACATTTGCTCTTCTTATCATCCTGCAATGACCTTGCTCCCCTGGGAAGCCCCTAGGTGCCTTACCTCATCCCTAGCTCAGAATGTCATATCTACCTCATTTTAACTTTCTATCTCTGAACTTCTTGTGTGTGCAGGGCCTCTGACTCTCTCATGTATGTGGGGTTGCTGTGCACACAAAATTAAATTTGATTTTCTCTTGTCAATCTGCCTCATGTCAATTTGATTATTCAACTACTCAAAAGAACCAGAGGAGGGAAGGGAGAATTTTTCCCTTTCCCTACAGACCTTTAGCTCATTACTTATCCTCTCTGTGCATTATTTTCTTTATCTTTAAAAGAGAGATGATAATAGTGCTTACTTCATAAGATTATTATGAAGACTAAATACATTCATCCAGGCCAAGTGCTTAGACTTTTTTCTCACATATAATGTGACCCTTCAATAAATGTTGACTATGAGTTTCTAGAAAATACCATAAGCTGAAATATATGAGAAACACATTTACTTTCACTCAACTATATGATTCTTCTAATACTTATTTCTTCAAAATTTTAGTAATGCTTTCTGTGAAGTTTTTAATTGTATTTGCTGGCAAAGGAGCACATTTTAATCTGTTTTCACATGGTTTTCCATGTGTCCTTTTAGCTATGTTTTACCACTGCAGGAAGCAAGAGGAACACATATTTTGCTAATAGTATAAAGCTTTTTCATTATTGCTATAATGTCAGAAACCACAAAAGAGCATTCGTCTTTATCACTAAGCTTAGTAAACACAGTCAAATATTGTCACTTTGATCACTACTGTAAAAACCATAAAAAGTTCTTTTCACATTCTTGATACTCATTTCTAAATA
Organism: Pteropus vampyrus; assembly: GCF_000151845.1. Taxonomy (NCBI): domain Eukaryota; kingdom Metazoa; phylum Chordata; class Mammalia; order Chiroptera; family Pteropodidae; genus Pteropus; species Pteropus vampyrus. Next base: position 510,869 of record NW_011888848.1, read on the forward strand.
GCTTGCCTGTCCTGATACCTTCATATTACCCTCAACTAACATTTTAAAGCAAAATTTATACTTGTTGTGAGGTTCATTACTCACATAATAATAATATTCGTAATAATAAGCAGAAGACCATTTTTCAGACTTCTTCTTGTTAATTTATTGTTTTCTTCTTTTTTGTCGAATCTAAAGAGATTTACATTGTTTTGACCTCTTAGCAGTCAACAAAGAGCTTATTCTAGAAACAAAAGAAAGGTCAGTGCTGTCCTTCCCTCACTATTCTCTCAGGTTTCGATTCAATTATTAACATTGTCTGTCATCTTTAGTTCCTTTGCAGGAACGTTTTTAAGCCATTTGTTGGATTTCGTAAAAGTTAGTTTTGATAAATCCAACAAATACAGCTCATAAGTCATAAAGTAAACTGCAGTGCACCCTGCACTTGGCTCTCTGAGCTGTCCCATCAGGACACCATGGGCATCTGGATCAGTGATGTCACCACCGTCATCCAAACACATAACTGATGTTGAATAAATATTTGTTGAATTGATTTAAATTAATTTATTGGTGTTATTTATATAAAAGGAAATCTGTCCTACTTTCAAGGTACTTTCAACATACAAACCTAGATATATTAAGAGACTTTCTCTAAACCAACTTAATATTATTAACACTTTTCGGTAGGGAAGACTAATAATTATATTGGTGGGCTTTCAACAGTTAATCATGGGAGGTGGCGTATGTCTGGTAAATTTTGTAAAATAAGAGTCTAGGATCCTGAGTTCTAGATCTCATAAGATCGTGATGACTTACTTCATCTCCCTGAATAACAACCACTCATCTGTAACATGAGACGGTTGGGTAGGATGATCTTGAAGGTCCTTTCTAATCTAACATTCATTAATTCAATTTCTATCCTACCATCTACAGAATTCAGTAGTTCCCTTGTTAGTGACATTTTGTAAAGAAGACTAAGCTTATGGTAAATTCATAAATAAATGTTATTCATCCCAACTCCTATTTTCTATGAAATGTTTCCTTCTTTCTTCTTCTCTAAACTTCAAATACCAAATCAATAATGTGTCAGTCTGAGCTCTGCTAAAGGAAATAAAACAATAACCTAAAACAAACAACTCTCTGACAAGTGACAGGAAAACTCGACTCTCTGAAGGAAGTCTAGAAAATGAATCCATTGATTAAATCTATAAAAATTTTAGTAGAGGTACAAAATGTAGTAATTTGTAACTAACACAATTATCTTCTCCTTTTACTACCTTTATAATAATGTTCCTTGAATTGAAAGGCTAAACAAATAAATATTTGTCTATAGATACTGCGTTCCAAGTGTTTCTAGACAAATAGACAAAAACAAAAGGCAATTAAGAATTGGAGTCTGGAGGTTTCCTGAGTCCAATTCCATTGTTCTCATTAATCCCGCCTAACCAGTAGCGCTAAATTCTGCACCCCGGCTATGTCTATAACTATACAAATATAGAGAAAAATACTTCATAAAAAATTTTGTGGAATGTTGAGGGCAAATGAGACAAATAATAAGAATAATTAGGAAAAATAATTAATTGGAGATTTCATGCCATAATTTATCATCAAGAATAATAATAAATCACAGAGAATACTCTAGCTTAGATGACTGTTAGGACTTGGCTCATCCCAAGAAACCAGCTTTAGATTTCTCTAAGCGTCATTGAAAATTTGAAAAATAGGGTTAGAAAAATCACACAAAGCAAAAGTATCACTAATGTCTCAGCTTATGGTATTTGGCTGAGAGTAAGAGCTAATATTTACTAGGAACTCACTATGTCAGGCAAGATTCAAAGCATCTTATATGAATTAACTTATTTAGTCTTCATAACAATCCTATGAGATAAGTACTAGCAGCTCATATAAGCTATCTAGTTAGACCGTACTGATTCAAAAGCCGAGGCCTAACACAACCTGCTAAGTATTATGTATCAACTAAGAGTGAGAGAACTTTCTCCTGCAAAGTTAAGGCAACGAGCAAGTGTGACACTAGAACCACCTACCTATCCAAAACTACTCCACTTTTTCCTGTGACAAGATCAATCCACTTACATAAAGCATCAACCACAATTTACTCTGTTCAAAACGTATCTTTTGTTTCAAAAATGGCATTTTATCCTGTCTGCTGGAAGTAATAAAACCTGGTCATTTCAACTGCATCAACATAGCTTATGTTAATGAGGGACACCCCTGCAGTGTGCTTCTGTTCAGCTTTCTGTTCCAGGAAATAATATATCGGTACTGAAAGACAGTCACCTGCCATCCTCTATCAAACACTTTGAGTACTTTTTAAACACACTGAGATTCTAGATGGCAATTTCTGTCATATACCTTTTTTCCCATCTTATATGAAATCTTTATTATGATTCATTAGAATAATCAAAGAATATAAAAGTTTTCATTGATTTATGAGATTTGTTTTCAAAACATAAGTCTTTTAATCCACTTAGAATTTTTTAAATTCTCAACCAGACTGCATGAATCTAAAAGATATACATTTTCACATACTGCGTAGTAAGATTAATAACAGCAATCTTTGCAATTTCTCTGCTCACCAAAGAGAGTTTAAATTCCTTTGTATTGAAAATTCTATAGTAAACAGAATAATTGACTACTTAGAGGGAGACAGAAAAACACCAGAAGATCTCTGATAGCTTCTGCCTCTGGACATGGTTTTAAACCTTATAAAAGAAGGGCCCAAAATACACAGGATTTGTGTCAGCAGCCATATATTATGACAGTGTTGACTTTGATTGATCTTCCATCTTTGATCTGTTTATACAAGGATGGAGTCTATGGAAGAAGAAAGATCCTCCTCAAGCTTCTGAAATTTTAACCAGAAGAGTGTTGCGGTGAATAAAATAAAATATTGTTTCTCAAATGACACACGATGTGCTGAAAAACAAGGCAGCCGCCATGATGTTCTTAGGACTGTCTGTATCCCAGCAACCATCTATCCACAAAAAGAACCATCTCATGATGAAATCCACTTAGGACACACAAAGCTGATCTGTAGCACCCCGACAGGCTGTTCTGAATGGAAGAAGGCAGTGCTTTTCTCTGAAAAGCCTTTTCTATCCTATCACTGAGAGGGGGCTTTACAAATAAATTAGTGCACACCATGCATCACTGTCACAGAAGTC
>NW_011888848.1:514082-516269 GCF_000151845.1 Pteropus vampyrus
TTATTTAGTCTTCATAACAATCCTATGAGATAAGTACTAGCAGCTCATATAAGCTATCTAGTTAGACCGTACTGATTCAAAAGCCGAGGCCTAACACAACCTGCTAAGTATTATGTATCAACTAAGAGTGAGAGAACTTTCTCCTGCAAAGTTAAGGCAACGAGCAAGTGTGACACTAGAACCACCTACCTATCCAAAACTACTCCACTTTTTCCTGTGACAAGATCAATCCACTTACATAAAGCATCAACCACAATTTACTCTGTTCAAAACGTATCTTTTGTTTCAAAAATGGCATTTTATCCTGTCTGCTGGAAGTAATAAAACCTGGTCATTTCAACTGCATCAACATAGCTTATGTTAATGAGGGACACCCCTGCAGTGTGCTTCTGTTCAGCTTTCTGTTCCAGGAAATAATATATCGGTACTGAAAGACAGTCACCTGCCATCCTCTATCAAACACTTTGAGTACTTTTTAAACACACTGAGATTCTAGATGGCAATTTCTGTCATATACCTTTTTTCCCATCTTATATGAAATCTTTATTATGATTCATTAGAATAATCAAAGAATATAAAAGTTTTCATTGATTTATGAGATTTGTTTTCAAAACATAAGTCTTTTAATCCACTTAGAATTTTTTAAATTCTCAACCAGACTGCATGAATCTAAAAGATATACATTTTCACATACTGCGTAGTAAGATTAATAACAGCAATCTTTGCAATTTCTCTGCTCACCAAAGAGAGTTTAAATTCCTTTGTATTGAAAATTCTATAGTAAACAGAATAATTGACTACTTAGAGGGAGACAGAAAAACACCAGAAGATCTCTGATAGCTTCTGCCTCTGGACATGGTTTTAAACCTTATAAAAGAAGGGCCCAAAATACACAGGATTTGTGTCAGCAGCCATATATTATGACAGTGTTGACTTTGATTGATCTTCCATCTTTGATCTGTTTATACAAGGATGGAGTCTATGGAAGAAGAAAGATCCTCCTCAAGCTTCTGAAATTTTAACCAGAAGAGTGTTGCGGTGAATAAAATAAAATATTGTTTCTCAAATGACACACGATGTGCTGAAAAACAAGGCAGCCGCCATGATGTTGTTAGGACTGTCTGTATCCCAGCAACCATCTATCCACAAAAAGAACCATCTCATGATGAAATCCACTTAGGACACACAAAGCTGATCTGTAGCACCCCGACAGGCTGTTCTGAATGGAAGAAGGCAGTGCTTTTCTCTGAAAAGCCTTTTCTATCCTATCACTGAGAGGGGGCTTTACAAATAAATTAGTGCACACCATGCATCACTGTCACAGAAGTCCACTGGCTCTCAAATGCCTTTGCACTCACAAAATTCCAGTGCACGGTGTATCCTGGAAAATACTTGGGAAACTCAGACACTGAGAGACATTAGCATGGTTGGCCAAGCTTGGGAGAATCAGAAAATCAAGGTCATAAGTGAAAACAATCACACCAGTTCCAATCCAAGCTTAGAAAGAAGGTCAAGAGGTGATGAGAGCAGAAGTTCCTGCCTTGTATTTGGCAAAAATGACTGAAGTTTCTATACATTGACTAATTTCCAGCATCAAAGGCAAGATTTGAGTGATGTTAAGGGAAAGAACTCCTAAAGAAAAACATATTTACATGCATTATTCTACAACTGCCCTCAAAGTTTAGTAACATTGGCCACATAAAATGAAATAGAAATGTCTTTTCAGATGTAGTGAGATCTTTCAAGAAGTGTAAACGTCTCTTCGGTTTAATGTAAATTTTTTTCTTCTTCTACACCTGAAAACATTGCTTCTTCTACAAAAACATCATTACTCATCCTTAGAGACTAAGATCTCAGTTATCTTCTTGTTGTGGGCCCCAGCTGGGGATGGGACTGGAGTGGTCATGTGCAAAGCTGTTATTTATTAGCATTATTATTAATAAAGAACCTCTACAAAATGAAGCTGCATTCCTGGTTCACTTAACATCCAGGTAATACTTCCTTCACGGTGAACAGAATTTTCACTCTGAATGAAAATATTGACCTGAGGGCAAGAAGAAAATAAACGATGGGGACAATTAGGTTCCAACGGTCCAGGTTTTCGTTGTTGTTCTTGTTCTTGTTTCAGGTTGCTTCTTAAAGTTAATTCTGATCTAACATTAGAAACTATAAAATAATAAAACTAAC
>NW_011888848.1:517386-519327 GCF_000151845.1 Pteropus vampyrus
TGGCCACTGATGTGGGCATATTCTGCCTTCCCCATCCTTGCCCATTAATGCTTCTCACCTGACCTTCTCCACCACTGGCCACACCATTGTGAGGCCGCAGTGCTTCTGGAAGACAGTCCCTCCTACCTGCCACTCATTGTAACACTTTACTGGAAACATGGGACTGGCCTATTTCTCATTTTCCTCTGCACAAGTAAGAACAACCTCTAACTTTCAATAAGACCCTCTTTAAGGATGGAGAATAATAGGAAAAAAGAACAACCAATAGAATACCTTATAATCACTGGCCAAGACTGAACTTATGACAGTCTCTTTTGATATCAGTGTCCTGCTTCACTTCTGACTTGTGTCCATGAGGCCGAAGAAGGCCATTCCCCAACCCTGAAATTCCTTCCTAGCCTGAGAATACAAGAAAGTATCTCCTCTACAGGTAGTATTCTTACCACCTGAGACCGCCTCGCTTCCATCTCAAAATTAAATTTCTCTTATTATGGAGAGAAAAGAGAAAAAATTGGTTTAAAAACCCGTGGCCAGAATTTTTCTTCTGAGAAACACTTGTTTTGTTTATTAAAACTTTAGTATGCTATTTAGCAATTAAAAAATAAAAAAAAGAGGCCTGGGATATGATCAGGAAAACAGAATTGGAGGAAGAAATCTAAAATGTGCCGCAAAAGGATGTGGGTAGTCTGAAACAGATCGTGGAGGTCCAGAAAAGAGGGCTAACCGAGGCCAGCCAAGATGGCAGAGGGCTAGCACCCGAGAGAGATGGCTGGTGAGTCTTTCCACAGAGAACAGTCACTTAACATTTAAGAACGAGAATGAAAAATGTTTTTAGTTGTTTGGTATACTAGATCAGGACACGACCAGGACTTTTTTTGCCCCAAACTTTCGGTTAAAGTCTGTCCCCTCACAGGTTCATTTCCCTTCAAGAAGTAAAAGAAGGTGGCGTCCGGTGTGAGGTGATGGAGTGTGGGAAAGGGACAGCATACGAGAGAAGCGAGGCACACAGCAGATCAACAGTTCAGTAGAAGGGCCAGCAGAGACATAAGAGCCTTCCTTCCCTTCCACATCATCGTTTTCATGCTCAGGAATCTACTATCTTAGGAGAGACACACTGGGTCTGCCCAGAACATAGGATGGAGGTACAGGCCATTTTTATTTAAAAATCCTAAGATACAGTGACCCAACAGGCCATGGAGCTTTGGAGTTTCTGGAATTCCAGCCATCCTTAGGTATGTGATCTGGCCTTCTGATCCTCATGGAAAAATCTCAGCGCAACTCTACTGCATTTTTATTTCTTCCATTAAACACTCTGAGAAAGGTCATTCGCTATGAATAACTCCCCTTTACTTGGGAAAAAAAGAAAAGCACTCCTTTTGCTTATCTCTTTATGCTTAAGTGAAAGAAGCTGGGCTAATGGCAAAAAAAGATAAAGCATTTATTCCATCATTTTATTATTTCTCTAGAACAGTATCTCCCAAGTATGATGTGTACCACTTATAGACTGTAAGAAGGTTCACTATTGTGTGAAAAGAAAATATTAGAAATATTATATGTTGTATAATAGTCATCATAGTAGTATAAATAATGTGTAAGTAACTGATGAATAAACACATATTCAGAGTATATACCCACATTTTAATTTTTTTATAGATGAAATGGAGTTTGAAGACTACCGATGTAAAAAAAAACATTCATACCAAACAAAAAATTATTTTAAATGGATTTTTATGAAGGCAAATTTGAGCCAAATTACTAGTTAATTTACTTTTGATAGGAAACAGTCCATTATTTGCTCTACCCTAAACACAAATAAAGACTTCTCACATTCCAATTACTACATTAAACATCATATATTTGAACAACTCTCATCTAGCCCAAAAGTGTAAATTTATTTAAAGAATTATTTTTTCTCTACAGCCATGCTACCCTGAACAAGCC
>NW_011888848.1:520212-541847 GCF_000151845.1 Pteropus vampyrus
TCTAGGAGGAGGGGGTAATTTTCTTTACTTTACAGTGAGGAAAATGAGACACATGATTCACAAGCAGCAAAAATGGGATTCGAACTCAGGTCTGTCTCTAAAATTTAAGATCTTTACCACTAAACACTATACCCCTCAAATACCACAAACCTTTGGGTACTAGGGGATGGTTTCATTTACATGGTATGTGTAAAAGATCGTTTCTGTAATTCCTCTGTGGTTCGATTTTTTTTTAAAAAAAACCTTTTGCATAACCCTGGCTGAAAAAACAAACGAGATTCTGATCATGAAATTACTTTGGTTTGCACATGACTGGGAAGCTGACCAAGCCTTAGCCAGTGCTGAAATCAGTGATTTCATTGTTTACTGCTGAAAGTGATCTCCCAGTTGGCTTAGTGCCCCAGGATCCCTCCTGCAGCCAGCTCTCTGAGGCTTGGCATGTACTTCTTCCTAACCCTTTATTTACCAAGAAAGTTCATGTAAATAATGCAGGTACAGACAGCAAACAGGAACCCTCCCTTTTTCAACTGATATTTCTCCTCCAGGGCAAAGAGGCTTGAAAGTTCAGAAGCCATTTGCCAGCAGTTTTCTTTATTGTTCTGCTCACCTACTGCAGCTCAAACAGAAGCTAACAGAACACTCGGTAGATTAAAAAAAAAAAAAAATGCAGGAGGGGCGGGGGAGGGGGAAATGAAAAGAAAATCTAATTCTGTGTTATCATTTGGTTTGTCTGGCTAGCAGTCACATGCGTGACAACCTTGCACAAAGTTACCTGAATCTCTTCGGATCACAAAGCATTCTTTCTGCTAGGATAGGCTGGCCAGAGGTGGTCTGTCTCAAAGCCTAGGGCAAGAAATAAGGTAGGTAAGTAGAATTTAATTGGTGGGGGGAGGAACCGGGATAGATGATGACACCATATCTATTTAGAGAGGAGAAATACTACCTTCTGAAATGCAGGGGGCATAGGGTGTGACCCAGGCACTTATCAGCTAATGTGAGATGTGAAGTGTAAAGTAGGGGGTTTAAACCAGTGACTTACAAGGACCCAGGGAGCAAAGAGGCAAAGTCACAAAGTAGCAACCAGACATTCCATACCACGTGGGGTCTGTGCCATGTCACTGTTCTGTTCAAATAAAGCATCTCACAGTGTGATCTGATCAAAGAGATTTAGCTAAGACATCGAGCCAAGAGGACGTTTACTGAGCACAGCCTGCTAGCCTCTGTACTAGGTGCATTTCACATGGTATCTCATGTGACCCGCACAGCAGTCCTGAAAGGGGAGTATTACTGTTTTCCTGCAATATTCCAATATAACTCAAATATTAAGTAGGTAGCATGGAACTGAAATGAGGTATATTTGCATCTAAAATCTGTATTCTTTCCACTCCAAGACACAGTCCACTTAACTCATTGCCTTCCTCCTGGGCTTCAAGTTTATTTCATGCAACTAACCTCGTGAAGGCACTTCTGAGCCACTGGCAGGGGTGGCAAAGAGCACAAGGCGCAGGTCCGCTTGCTAGCAGGAATCAGGTTGTTCTCTGAGACTCTAAAATTATGTGCGAAAGTTCATTTCTGTGGGGTTTTCTGTTTTCCCTCTCTTGGATCTGCTTCTTGACTGGCGCCCACCATCTCCTCATGTCCCATGCAACTGGCAGTGCCTGACTCTGGTCACTTGCCAACTACTCTAGGGACCATTCTTGCACGTAAGAGAAGCTCCAGCTCATTAGACATAACTGTATCCAAAAGCTTTTACTTCTGCCTCCAACAACTGAGCAACAGGTTCGTGAGGTCGTTTTAGTCTTTCGTCATCTCCTTTTGTTTTTATGGCCTAGGACTATGTGATTGGCAGGTTAAGGGAAGGTTCCTCGTTCAATTCAGCAAGACTTTTCTGAATACACGATGTGAAAGCGGAAATGTTCCGGGTGCCGAGGCCACAGATATCATCAGAATTTAGTCCTTTCTTCCAATACCATAGGGTTGTGCTCACCTGTTACAGTGAGTACGGCCTGGAGAGAGAGCCCTGAGGTTCTGAGCACCAGCACCTGACTTCCTCACCCATGACTTCCTTCACAGAGAGCCAGGCAGGAGCCCAACATCAGCAGTTTGGCTCAGAACTATTCTCTTTATTCCCATTACTCTGTGCCGTCTTCCAGAGCTTTCTCTTCTGGAAACTACTGCGTTTCTCTCAATTTACCTCTTTTTGGAAGCCAATTTCTTTCTCAAAAGGGCAAAATGACAAGAAAAGAATGTCAGATCAGTTCATTGCTCTGTCATGGATGGGAATGGCTGCTTCGTTTGAGCTGCAGGTTGGAGACCCATCCGAGGACTCAATAAAATGAGTCAACAGTGAGAGAGAGATGCTTTTCAGACAAGGTCCTTAAGCAGGATTGTTATTTTGCATTCAGTAAAATTCCCCACTTCTCCTTGATTAAAAACCCATGTGCAGCATATTGACATTTCTTAGCAGTTCTCAAAGTTACAATGCACCTGTTACTGAAAAACTGGAACTGTGTCAGAGCGTCAGAAACAGCAGGAGCGGGGAGGAAGGGAGGAGGTTTAACGTGAAACTTAGCTTGGCTTTCACGATAGAACCACGTTTGTTCCCAATTCCAATCCCATTTTTCAGTTTTTTTGGGGTTGGTTGTTTTTTAGTGACTTCTGAGTTATTACACAAAGTTATCAGAGGAAGGATTTTTTTTTCTTTTATGCCTCAAATAGACAGTTTTGAAAACAAACAAAAAAAGCACCATATGTTTCCCCAAGTCTCCAATAAAATTCTGATCGACTAGCTGTTTAGTTACTCCTCATGTCAGAATAAAGACAGAGGTTTCCATGAAAAGAAATGTTCAGCTAGTCAAAAATGAGACACATTTACTCACACATGGAAGAACAGTTTGACAGCCGAGAATTTTTATAGTCGGCAGCAGATTACTTCTGACAGCCAGTAAGGAGCTATACAAGCATTAGAAAACAAAAATTAAGCAAACATACACACCCAAAGACAAATCAGAAAAAGATGCCCACCTTTACCAGAAGGAATGAACAGGTACCTGAGGGCAGCTCCCAGAAAGGTGCGAATTCCTTTCAATGGGATTACTTACCCACACAAGCAGGATTCCCATTTCCAGAGGGAGACTCTTCAGGACAGTTCCAGCGAGGCAGTGCTGAGAGACTAACAAAACCAAACTTAAAAACTACCGGCAACAGAATGACAAGGAAGAGCAGCATGATGGTAATGGGCTTGAATTTTCAGTAGAAAATAACTTGACTTTGCTAGAGCACAGCCCAGACAAGGTGGGTATGTCTGACCTCAGGCGTGCTCACCCGGCTGGGCCTGCAGCCCTGGGGCATCTTTCCCTCTGCTCTTTCACTGTTGCCACCCCACCCCCAACTCCTTCTGCCTCAACTCAAGACAGTGTCCAAATGTAGCCTGAAAGGGATACGCTGGGAAAGATTTCTTTATCTAAGTTTTTGGGAAGCCGGTAAGAAATACCTGACACCCTTATGACAAATTTCGCAGTTTAACAGCCACACGCTGGAGGCCTGAAGCTGATTTCACTGTGACAGGCAGAGCAGCGGGCAAAGGCTAGAGAGAGAGAGAGAGAGAGAGAGAAAAAGGAAAGAACTGATGGAAAGTTCCAACCACAACCCTTGATGAAGCTGAAGGAAGAAATGTGGAGATATGATTCCTCCCCAAACACAGTTTCTCTTTTTGAAAAGTAGAATGACTCCTCTTTCCTTTTCAAAGCCCTTTTGGCTCCACCTCCTCTTCCTTTAGTGACACTTGAGCGAGCCTCTGTTTGCAAATTCAAATGCAGGCAATTCCACACTACAGGAAAGCAGGGCCGGCTGCCAAAGAAGAGATAACTGGCTACTCACCATAAATATTCCGGGCAGACCCAGGGAGAGAGCGATTAGGGGGCTGTGGAGCTGCTTCTGGTGTCTTGGAGGTACCTGCTGAATATGAGCTATGTTTTAATATCTTGAAGAATGGAGACAGTCAGACTACGTCATATAAATCGATGGTGAACAACATGGCTGATAATTCAGACTTCTAGTAATTGATCATTAACTTGAGCAATACTAAAGAAAATTTACCTTCAGTTCATTATATGAACAAAATGTCAACACCAGTGCACATTCCTGGAGCTTAATTTTTCTCTCTCTCTCTCTCTCTCTCTCTCTCTCTCTCTCTCTCGCTCTCGCTCTCTCTCTCTCTCTCTCTCCTGCATATTTTATAGCGGAATTTGAAAAATTATTCTTTCCAAATCAAAGGGAAATCCCTGGAGCCAAATGAAGAGATACAGTATGCACAGACACCTTTTCTTTCAGCATGACCATAATAAAACATCGCCAGGGGCCAGGAGTGCAGAGAAAAGAGTGGATTGTTATTATAGAGCCGTGTTGGAAAAAATAAGGTAATAGTGCAAAATCTGGAAAGCGTTGGAAATCCAGCAGAGCTGACTGCTCTTCCTAACCAAACAATTTAGGCTATGTTTTCACGCAGCGATAGAAATAAAAGCACGAGGTATCGATTCATTGTCTCCTTGACCACTTTCTACTTGGAGCGACCGCAGTTATTTCTTCAGTACACCCAAAGCCCCAAAATATCTATCTGGCTTAGGCAAACCGTTTACACCAGATCTGATGAACAATGGAAATTTCTGCCAGTTTACTTCATCCTGGAAAACAATCTTTCATTTAAGTTGCCCAGAGGTAGTGTTCCAAGTGCTCGTCAAAATGTAGATTAAAGCGATAGTAGCAAAAATAACAGTTGCACCAGTGAACACCCATTAGGGAGGAGAACAGGAACAGCTCCAAGCCTTTTACTCACATTTAATTCTGTCCTCATCATTCCTCAACTACTGGGTCGCTTTTCTGAAACAGCTAAAGTCAGGATTTCTCTGATTTCAGCCGGCCTCTGCCAGGTACTTTTCAATCACTTATAGGAGAAACAGACCCTGGGGCAGCAGAAATCATGTGTGTGTGTTTGGGGGTGGGGCGGGGGGGGGACACATGGAATATTCCATGACTTTCTGGACTCACTCAGACTCAAGTCTCAGAATGAGTGTCCTACAAATAACCTGCACTAAGTTTCTAACCTTGTTAATAAGGTTCCTCATCAGCAAAATGCATTACCAGTGTCACAGGTGACAGCAATAGCCGGGGCTTAGAGGACAGTCAAGCATCAAGCTGTGCTTGTGGAGAGGAACGAGGAGAATGACTGGAACCCAGATATGAAATAATCCACAACCATATTCTTTTTGGATCCGGAATCGCTCCTATAATTTTTGTGGTAAAAAGGCCCCTTTCTTATTTACATGTCACCTGGGCTAATGTTATCATTCATGTTGAGTATAAGCCCCTTAAGAGATGATGGGCTGAGCATGGCTGTGGTAGATGTCAAGACCAGTGATATAAAAGATCAATCCCAGCTATTCCACAGACGATCCAGATTGCCCGGATAGCAAAATCATAAGTCAGAGTCATCCATCTAGAAAGGACTTGCAGAGATATCTTAAGTCCATATTCTTACTTTCAGATGAATCTGTCCTGGGCAAATGAATGTCCTCTTTACTTTAAAGTTGCTCAAAAATCTATTATTGCTTTATGGGTTTGAGCTGCCAAATACCTTTTCATTTCTATAATTGAGTCAAATTAATGAATTCATTGATTAATTAAACAGCTACGTGTGATGGGACACTGTATGCAGTACAAGAAATATAAGTTACGGCCCCCTAAGTTCAAAAGCTTGCTTAAGTTGACTAACGACAAAAACAAATAGTTTATGAGTATGAGCTAATGAGTGGCCAGTCACTAAGTATTCCGGGGCGTGTCAGAAAAGAAGGAGAAACTGCAACAAACTGCGGACTGGAGCAGGCAGCAAAGCTTTGTGTAATAATTAAGAAGCCTCACATAGGCATGGAGAAAGAGAAAGGCTATGCTGACAATAGGATATGAAACAGAAATGTACAAAGAAAAAAATCCTTATTTATGAGATCCTCAGATCCTGAGGAGACACAGCTGGATGGGAGAAAACTCTGCTGGCAGGTCTAAGAGATTTAGACATTAATGGTAAGGAGACAGCTCTGAATGCTTTTAAGTGTGAGTGGACATCAACAGAAGGGAAGCTTTTAGGGGAGACATGTTTATGGGTGCTGGTCTCCATTCTTACTTTTCAGATAAAATTTCTCTTTGGAAGCACTAAGCACCTAATGCTCCTGGGTGCTGTCCACACAGCTGTCATTAGTCATCACCCCACACCATTAGCGGATTGCCCACAATGTGCCAGGCTCTATTCATATCACCTCCAACCATCAACATGCCCCACAAGTGGATATTATTGCCCATTTTACAGGACACTGAGGGTCAGAGAGACTGATAAATTTCCCACTATCTCACACGTTTATGGAGAATATGAACTCTGAAGTCATTATTCTCTCTTTGTTCAATGGTAGTTTTGATCAGAATAAACAGGCTGAGGCATAATTGAAAAAAACAACAACAACTTTATACTACACATATGGGGATGACTGCAGGAACCAGAAGTGACAAGGCAGTGTATTTTTGTAGGAATAACTATTAGCACTAAACATCCACCTGCAGAAACAGTACACAGGCTATTTCATAAGCCACTTCTATCAGTGAATATCAAATATATCAGGGCGGTTCCTACAAAATTTTAAAACTCTTGTTTTTCAGAGAGAAACTTGTTGACATGTGTCTGGCATTTCTGTGATTCTTATGTGGTAGAAACTGCAGTGGTGCTAAGGGAAAGAAATTGAGAGGCACAGACATAGGAACTAGCCACGAAGGGCAAATTATAATTTATCAAGATATGAAGACCACATGTAAAAGGTTTATTGAAAAAGGACGGTTGCTCCCTTTGGTATTTACCCAAGTGAGCTGAAAACGTATGTCCACAAAAAACTACACATGAACATTTATAACAGCTTTATCCATAATTGTCAAAAGCTGGAAGCAACCAAGATGTCCTTAATAGACGAATGGATAAACAAACTGTGGTATGTCTATACAATGGCATAGCATTCAGGAATAAGATGAAATGAACCATCAAGCTTTAAGGGAATCATAAATGCATATTGCTAAGTGAAAGAAGCCAATGTGAAAGGCTATATACTGTATGATTCCAACTATATGACATTCTGGAAAAGGCAAAATTATGGAGAGAGTAAAAAGATCAATGGTTGCCAGGGGTTGGGGTTGGGGACAGATGAACAGGCAGAGCACAAAAGACTTTTAGGGCACTGAAACTATCCTGTGTGATACAAACAGGCAGATACATGCCATTATATTTTTATCAAAACTCATAAAATGTACAAGAGTGAATCCTAATGTAAATATGGACTTTGATTAATAATAATGCATCAGTATTTGGCTCACCAATTGTAACGAATGCACCACAGTAATGTAAGGTATTTATAACAGGGAAAACCAGAGGAGGAAGACAGGAGGTGATGATGGGGATTGTACTTTCTGCACAATTTTTCTGTAAATCTAAAACTGCTTTTACAAAAAAAAAATTCTATTTTTTTAAAGGAGATTAAGTAATGCACAGATTAAGTAAAGCCATGTTTCTACCAAATCTGATTTTTTAAAAAATCAGATTTTTTAAAGCACTTGGTAAATAAGATGTAAAAGAGAAATCGTTCTCATGCTCCATTTTTTAGCTAAGTCTGCCTCAAGTACCTAGAAAGTTTTCTCTGACCAAAAGGAAGAAACAAGCCTTCGGAAATTGGGTATATAAAAAAGAAGACAATTTATAATATATAATTTATAATTCTACGAAGCAGCAACAAAATCTAAAATTTTTTTTAAGAAACAGCTCATTTGAAACTTCATTGCATTTATTTACATAATCTCAGCATGCCCATTGGCTTGCAACCTTGGGAATTCCCCCAGGTGAAATCTGAAATTGCAACACCCCCAACTCACCCAGGAGGGCAGGAAGAGACCAAGCAAGGCAGACCAGCCCAGATTGGTAAGTAGTAGTTTCCTTTTTTTTTTTTTTTAATTTTATTTTCATTCTTGAAATACAGAATTTTATTTAGAAACTGTTTAAAGTAGAAAAAAGAAAACACCATCATCGAGAGTGACCAGGTAGAAAATGGTTTCCCAATAAAAGTCTAAAAGGCCAAAAAAGAGAAATAGTACCTCTTTATTTGAACAATGGCTAGATACTTGCAATTTTTGGCATTGTTAATCACTGAATCTGGGTTTTCCTCTGAATTCTATGCAAAGCACGCTTTACGCAACCACTTTATCATAAAATACATGCATTCTACACACATTTTAGGACAAGCTAGGTAGGTGGCAGTTTTAAAAATCCAGGGAACTTACGATGAGGCTTTTCTTAGGTGGCTGCAAAGAGTTGATCTCTGCACTCGTCTGCCGGAATCTTAAAAGTTTATATAGAGGCCTTAATGGTTTCAGTCACTTTTACTGTCCAGATGGTCTTAGCAGCACTTTATTCTCAAAGGGCTGCATCCTTGCAACAGCTCTTAGTGTGGAAATGGTGGGTAGAATGTACATTTCAAGGACAGGGAAAGGGGTAGAGAGTCTCTGTTTGCAGGGGTGCAGTCCACAGGGCAACTGGTGGGGTCCTTCAACAATGCCTCCTTCATTGTTCTCAGGTAGTTTAACGTCAAGGTTTAGAGAAAGAACTCTGACTTTCCTATCATCCCAAAACAATCTTTCCCCTGACCTTCAGTTCTGCTGAGTCCTTAGAAAACATAGTTCCATTAAGTATGGAGCATTTGAAAGGGTGACAAGAACACTAGAGATGTTATAAACTTCATGTAATTAAAACTACTTTCTGGACATTAGTGAAAACTCAAACCATAGTTTGCTTGCTCTTCTTTTGCTCTTATTATATTTATAGAACTGTGAAATAGTATCTTCTTTCCCTTTTCTACCTTCAAGGATAGAAATTATTTGGATAAAAATAATCATGGTTTACCACTTAAAACTGAAAAGATGTACAAGATAGATGGTGGAGAGAAAATATTTGAGTCAATGATATGTTTTTTAAATTTCAAATACCTGAGAAACAAAATAAATTAAGTTGCTTTCATTTGGTTTTGCCAGCCTGACTTCAAATTGAGATGCATTCACTTATTTTTATTAGCTTAACAATAACCAACAAGCTTCAGACCAACTCACTTATTTTTTACTAGTAAAATTTATATAAAGTGAACAGATCTTAAGTGTAAAATTTGATGAGTTTTGCTAAATGTGTATACGCGTTAAACGAATACTTTAACCAAGATGTTAAATGTTTCCATTTAGCACCAAAATTTTCCTTATGCTCCCTCCAGTCTATCCCACCCACATCCACAGGCAACATTGTTCTGATTTCTGTCATCACAGGTTAGTTTTGTCTGCAGTTATTCAGTAGGTTTGCTTTTGTGTCTGACTCTTGTTCAACGTAATGTTTTTGATAGTCATTTATGTTGTCTGTATCAGTACTTCATTCTTTTTTATTTTGGGAAATATTCTTTTGTGTGAATATATCACAATTTGTTTATCCATTCTCCTGTCGATGGATATTTGGATTGTTTCCAGGTTCAGTTCAATGCACGTTTTTCTCTTCAGTTAATGCCAAATTGCTGGATCATAGGGTAGGTACATGTTTAACTTACAGAACTTATAAAACGCTGCAACGTTTTTCCAAAGTGGCTGCTCCATGTTATACTCACCAGCAATACATGTGAGTTACAGTTATTCCACATCCTCGCCCGTATTTGGTATTGTCAATCTTTTTAATTTTAACCATTTTAGTAGGTGTGACCTAATAGCACATTGCAATTTTAATTTGCCTTTCTCTACACTTAATGATGTTTGACCATCTTTTCATGTGTTAATTGACCAGTTATGTATCTTCTTTTGTGAGATGCCTATTCAAATCTATTGCCCATTTTTTTATTGAATTTTTAAATTTTTTATTGATTTGTAGAAGTTCTTTATATATATTCTGGATACAAATCCAGATGTATGTTTTATACATATGTAAATGTGTACGTCAGATCTATGTATTACAAATATTTACTCCCAGTCCATGGCTTGTTTATTCGTTTTCTTAAGAGTGTTTTTTGATGAGCAGATTTTAATTTTGAAGAAGTCCAACTTATCAATATTTTTCTTTATGGTTATATTTTGTGTATGTGTTCTCTCTAATAAATTGTTGCCTACTCCAAGTTCTCAACATATTCTTCTATTTTTGTCTAGGCACTTTTAGCATTTTAGTTTTTATATTGGGGTTTGTGATTAGTATTTGTGTATTACATGAGATTGGAGTTGAAGTTTATTTTTTTGCACATATGTGTTCACTGAATATATAGTTCAAATTGGGAAGAACTGACATCTTAACAATAATAAGTCTCCCAATCTATGAACATTATATGTTTCTTTATTTAAGTTTTCATTAATTTTTTCATCAATGTTTTAAACTTTTATCTTTTTGTTAAATTTATTTGTATTTTGTTTTCTGAATGCTCTTATAAATGAATAGTTCTTCAATTTTATTTTCTAGTTGTTTGTTACATCTTTTAAAGACATAAAATTGAGTTGTACGTGTAGACTATGTATGCTGCAAACTAGCTAAATATTTCATTATATAAGAAGTTTTTTCATTCAGTCCACAACACATAATACAAAGTTAAAAGATAAACAAAAAAAATTTTTTTCCAAACATCAGCTACCTTTGCTTGCCGTCAGTCAGGACACCATCAGGAGGAAGATTGAAAAGGAAAGCTTTCATCTAGTCCCTATGAAAAGTAGGCATTAACTCCATTTTATAGAAGGTAAATCTGAGGTTAGAGAAGTTAAAGATCTTGCCCAAAGTCTCAGAGCTATTAAGTGATAGAAATAGACACAAACACCAAGCCTTTCTGATTCTAGAGCAGAGGTCCTCAACCCCGGGGCTGTGGACTGGTATTGGTGGTCCATGGTCTGATAGGAACAAGGCCACACAGCTGGAGGTGAGAGGCAGGCAAGCAAGCGAAACTTCATCTGTATTTGCAGCCGCTCCCCAGCGCTAGCATCACCGTCTCAGCTCCACCTCAGGTCATCGGGCATTAGATTCTCATAGGAGCAGGAGGAGCACAGGGCCCTGGTGCCAAAAAGGTTGGGGACCGCTGCTGTAGAGCATGTGCCTAAACAACTGCTCTCTAGGGCTCCTTTTATTTCACTAATAATGCTAAGATGAGTGCCCATCCCCCATGCCGGCTCCTGAGACCAGGACACCAACAGGAAAATATTGGTTATCACATCCATTCCCCTGTTCTTTTTTGCCAACTTCTTTGGTGTTACCCCGGCCTTTTAAATTCCACCTGATAAGGTCTCTCTGGCTGCTAGTGAAAGCCATAACTTGTGTCATTTGAGAAATAAAGTAGTCTTTTTCAGTGATCCGTAAAGATGTGCCTGGAGATATTAAGAAAAAGAGGCAGTCATTATATTGGAGAAATGGATGTCCTGATTGCAAAGAAATTTAAGTCAGTACTAAAGACAGGGAAGTCAAATGTGAATGTAAGGAAACAACCCCAAGAACGAATGCAAGTGAGTGTTTTGTTTGTAGCATGACTAATAAATGGTGTTATTCCAAATTCTACACAAAGACTTTAAGTATAGAAAGAAGGGAGGAAGAGATTTAGTCACTTTTGCTGAGACCAAGACACCCCGGAGCAATTTTTAAAACACTGAATCTCAGATCCTGTGACAGCTCAGCTAATTAAATCTATGTCACGGGAAGGAGCCATTCTCTCATAGGTCACCTGTGGCTCCCATTTCCCAGGGTGTATTCATGTATTCATTTTCGCCCTTTCATGAAATGTATCTGCTAAACCAAGAATAACAAAATTATGCAACTCTGGCATTTTGAAGAAGAAACTTCTTGTGTGCAGTATTTTTAAACTATATATCAGAATCTGACTGTCTTATTTATTAAAAGGAAAATTACATTGTTTCTAGGGAGTTTGGGAACTGCTAAATTTTCACTCTTAATCCCTTCAAACGAGGGAGATTACAAAACAAAATCGAGCTCACCATGTATATATACAAAAGACTATGGCCTCAGTCCTCCCAAGTGAGCTGAGACAAAAAGAAGAATTGAGATTTTCATACCTGGGTCTTAGCTACAGCTTGTCCAAAATATAACTCCCAAAAGAAGGGATCTACTTTATAATTATGACCAAAATGAACAGGAGTGAGATTTGTGATTGCCTAGACTATTCACAGCATGGCAGAATTGGTCCTCATTCTCGGATTATATTCTTATTTTATATGTTAAGAAAGGATAGGTTATGTTTCTCACTAGTTGATAAGTGGTTAGTTTAATGTAACGCATATGTTGATCTTGAATCAAAATAAATCTGACCTTTAATTAAGAGCCAACTTGCATTTGGTGCAACTCTTTTAGCAAGCAATTTGGCAACTCATTTCAGAGCCATAAAAAATCTTCACAGGCGTCGACCATATAATCTCACTCTTGGCAATTTCTCCCTAAAGGAATAATCGCTCCACTAAAAAAAGAAGTTATAATCATACAAATAAGCATTGTAATATTACTCATGGTAGCAAATATTAGAAACAGTTTTTATTTACAATAACAGAAATAGTTATAACATTACGAGAATATGATGTAATCATTAAAAGGGAAGTTTTTACCACAATATTAATAGAAAGAATACAAACTTATCTATCTGATGGTTATATTTATTATTTTGTGTAATAGTAAACCCAGAAAAGTGAATATAGTTTATTTAAATAGGCAGTGAGATTATGGGTTTTTCGCCCACTGTGATTTAAGATTTTGTTGTTTGAAGTTGTAATTTTAAAGGAGACTTAGTAAGATATCCACTGACCTTCCACTGGAAAGCATTATGTTCAGTTTTCTTATAACCTAAAAACCCAGCTCTCTGGTCCGCTGCTGCCTCTGATAGCACGCCCTTTCTGATCGCTTCATTTATCAAAAGGAAAATTACTTTTAGAATAAAACGATTTTAGAATGTTTCCCTGCCTCCATGAGTGCCACACTTTAACTACTCAAAATTCCCTTAGGAATTCAAGACATCACAGGTGAGGATTCTATGCCGTAGTCTCAGTAGTTCATGTCAAGAACGCTGGGGAGTCCAAAACATACACTCTGTGTAAAGGTTGAGATAAAATGATTCACCAAAGGATACTTGGTTAAAACTTCGAATCTCTATGTTGCCCATTGTTAGCAAATTAAGTGCCATCCAACATATTACATACTTCCAGCATAGGAAGAAAAACGCAAAGCCTCAACAGAACAATTTTTTCCTGACAATTAGTAAGAAAGTCAATGTTTACTTGACACAATTATTAAAAATAGGCACATGCGAGTAGAAACATGTGCTGAATCAGTATTGTTTTATATGATAATTTTATATTTATATCTCACTTTAGTTTCCTTTCCATCTATTTTTTGATGTATATGGACAGATTTACTAAAGCATTTCTTTCAAAATTCCTTTTGAGAATATTTGGAATTTTCCCACCCCTGTGTCTCACTTCCTATCAAGCCTGCCTGTTTAATAGTGTTAAATGTTTCTCTTTTCTTCAAATAAGTGTTAAAGTAATAATGTAATGAGATCATAAATTTTTTAAACAAAGTACCATGTGGAATGTTTCATGCATAGCAAGTATTAGATATATAATAATCTTTATCTAACCTGAGTCTTCTGCAAGAACAGTTAGGCTCATGATTTACTATTCTTTGAAGAAAAAGTAAATACCTAGAGTAGAAAACATAGCCTCCAAGAGGGTAGTCAAATCTGGATTATACTGGCCTAAGGATTAAAAGACAAAGGCAGGGCTTTGGGTTGTAAGTTGAAAATTTTTGCATTCATAGGGAAAACATAATTTTTTATAATTTTTTTATCTCCCACATTTACTGAGAGGAATGCCAAAAGTATAGAATCGAGTTATTTTTTAATCTATCAATGACAATTCATGCATGAAATTTATAGGATCTTCTGGATTTGAAAAATATTTAAAACAGGCGTGGCATTTATGCGAAGGGATTGGTGTCACTTGAGTCATTCTTGCAGCACTATGGGAATCAGGTTCTACTTCATAAGCCAAAGAACTCCTCTGCTCTGAGGAAAAAATCAACTACATTAATTAACTCACAATCATATAACTAAAAAAGCTTGTGTTTAGGAATAGTACCTAGATATCATAAATTTCTCATTTCCTTCTATGGCTCTCTAAAATTATTACTGCGTGATTTCTGGCTTATTTTTATTTAAAGTTAAATAAACTTAGAGGGAGCTACTCCAAAGTGCCATTAGATTCCTGAGTCACATGACCGACCACCCAGCTTGTCAATGCAAAGATAGTGCCTGGCACAGAGCAGGCACTCAGTATATCTTTGTCAAGTGAAGAAATGAATGACTAGTAGGTTAAAGGTAAAAAGAAGCAGAGAAAAACACCTTGCAGTGTGTGTGCACACATGTGTTTAGACACATACACACAACTATAGAGACTCGAAACTCTACCCACAGGCAAATAGTTTCCAAAAACCTAATAATAGAAAAATCCTCTATGAAGCTGATGGTGGACTTTCCCCCTTAGAAGTCATCCCCCAAATACAGTGTAGATCCAAGGGAAAACCCCTCCTGGTCATTTGGGAAATTCTGAGGAATCACTAGGGGGGAAGGAGACGCATCACTTCTACTCTAGAAGGAAATGAGGCCGCTGGGAACGGGAAGCAAGACACCCATGCAAGAAGCCCTGTGACCCCACACAACCTCCCAGCTGCCCAGGAGCAAAGCCAGCGTGTGGATCCCAACCTCAAATGCCACAATGAGAGAGAGAATCTAGTGCGTGGCATCTGAGCCCCACAGCCAGAGTCACACCCTGTTTACTGCCACAGCTGTTCTTGGACGGGGACAAGGAGGAGACCAACGGAAAGCCAAGTCAGAGGCATAGACATGAATTCGGTGCCTGGATTTGCTTAATATTTGAACAAACTGGTTTCGCTAGAATTACTCCATTTTAAACTAGAACTTCATTTGATGATTCTGTTCCGTTTTTTGTTTTGTTTTGTTTTGTTTTTGTTTTTGTTTTTGTTTTTTTGCAGCATGCCACTTAGTTGGAACTATTCACACTTATTGACCTTATGCTTAATTTTCACCTGGAAGTTACTGAAAAAATTCAAGAAACAAGTCAAGAGTTAGAGAACATCAAGTTAAACTAAAAATAATAGCATACTATAAACATGCTACTTATTTGGAAATAAGTAAAGAAAAAATTTCAGCACCTACTGGTCCATTTCACATGCTTTTTTTTAATGGTTTTGAACACCCCGTTTATAGCATTCCTGAGAAAGGTGACATTTCTGGGGCACAGAAAGAATGATATTCACAGCTATTTCTCCAATTACATTTACAACCTGATGCCAAGAATGTCCAGTTGCTTGCTCGAGGGTATGTATCTCACCTGAGATCCCCTTGGATCGCCTGAATTTGTTTTATGCTAATTATCTTGAGTCCAATTCTATTGGACATTTAATCCAGCAACTCTTAACCAAATTCTGTCCTCCTTAGTCTGACACCTGGCTTCAAATAATTCGCCTTCACAAAAGTGAGGAAGCCTGGGTGCCAGTAATGGCTCTGACCTTGGATAAAACATTTATCCTTCTGGGTGCTGGTTTCCTTCTTTGTAAATTAAGAGGGTCATACCAGATGATTCCTCAGGTGACTTTTGGCTCAAAAATAGTATGTGCTGTGATTGGTAACATAAGGGACTGCCAATTACAATGCATTGTTTATCTACTAAAGGGAAATGACAGCATTTCATAAGGAACCATGGAGAGCCCATTTTGGTAACATCCTGTGTTACCAAAAAAAAAAAAAGGAAAATGAGGTCCATAGAAAAGAAAAAAAAGGTGTTAGTAGCAGAACAGGCTGAGACCCAAATCTCTTGGGGTGTTGTCTTCTACAACATGCTGCCAACACAATTGTTAAATCTCTTACTGAAAATGAATGTCTAACATCAGCTAAGGAGTGAAGGAGGCAAGGGCTCCCTCCTCTCTGCTCTCCTTGCTCTTTGCTAATATCTCTTCTCACACTTACCACATTGCACTGTAATTAGTTGGGTGCAAGTTTACACAACACACGTGCACAGACATGCACACACACTCACTCTCACAAGCACTTATGTATAATTTAGATTGTGAACTCCAAGCATTTCATCTGCTCCAAAGTGTTTTACACGTGATAGACATCTCGTAAATGTTTGCAGGATGTTGCCTCATGCAGTGCTTCTAGGAGAATGTATGAGAGATGCCACTGGGACAAAGAGTGGGTCAACAAAGAGACTAAACATACGAAGGACCACAAGTTGCCCCGGCAGCCACGTAGGCACCCACAGGACAGACAAGTGAATTGTCCCCTGTCTCAGTTTGCTTGCACGTCACATAAGACTAGACACCATAGAAGATATCTGGTCCTGACCAATCCAGGAGGCAGCAGTACGAGGCAGGGGCGGGGCGTTCCGGTTCGTGAGGCTGCTGCCTGAGACCAGGATCCACTTGATGTCTAATTTTCAGTAGTCACTTAGCTTAAAGAAAAGGAGAGGGGAAAAAAAAAAAAAAAAAAAGCCTGAGACCAGGATCCACTTGATGTCTAATTTTCAGTAGTCACTTAGCTTAAAGAAAAGGAGAGGGGGGAAAAAAAAAAAACAGAAAGAATGAAAAAAGAAAAAAAAAACACCAAAAGAGCTCACCATAATACTTTCTTGCATGAAAATACCAAGATAAAAGAACAGATTATCCCTCCTCCTTGAGAAGGAAACAATTGTTCAAATTGTGAAGAATTTAAGTCAAATAAAAATATAAAATAATTTTAACAGAACACTACTTAAATGGTTGTATTAGTTTTACAAAATATTAGTTTACGATATTTGGATGACTTCTATGAGCCCATTACAAATTTTTAGTTTAAATGTATGTTATCTTTTTCCTTTATAGAAGCAATACATGATTATGCAAGAAAACTTGGAAAATATAAAAACACAGCAAGAGGGAAAAAATTAATTGTCCATAGTCTCAAATACTGGAGGCAATAACTGTTAACAAATATGTTTCTCTCTGCATATTTTTTACAGAGTTTTGATCGTGTGACATGTGTTTATAATTTTAATTATAAAATAATATGCATGTTTTCTGATGATAAAAGTAACATGTATTCCTTGTAATAAATATTCTTGACAACTATGAAAAGTAAAAATCACTCTAAATCTACAATTGGTATATGGTTATGTTACTTTTAAAAAAAAAGGAAAATAAAAAATAACCACATCTTTGCTAAAGTTTTGCTTTACAAATCTCTTACAAAAGTCTCTGATTTTGAATCTACAAAGAAATCATAGTAGAAATTTATACTTCTGAGGTAAGCTTCTATAGTTACACTTCCAAGGTAAATTTGTTCTTTCATTGGAAATTATTTTTAAAACTTTTTAGATAACATCGCTTCTTCAGATCTCTCAAATCCCTTGTCTGAGTGGCTTGTCTAGGTTATGGTCTTAACTGATTACAGCCCAGAGAAGGAAGGTCTTTGGAACTAAAATTTAGACACACAACTTTACTCGAATCATGGCTAAGCTTCTAGCAAATATTATCAGTTAGGCATTATTAAGAAGCTCTAAGGCAATGATCTCAAACTCAGCTGTGCATTACATAATCACCTGGGAAGCTTTTAAAATCCCAGATAGGTAGACCCAGACCAATGAAATCAGAATCTTTGAAGTCTAGCATTAGCATTTTTAAAAGTAGGTGATTACCATGTCAACAATCAAGCTGAGAATCGCGCTCTGGGGAAAAATCATTGCACTCCCAACCCGATAATGCTTCAAACATATAGAATGTCCTTGACCTAGATAGCCCAAACATACACTGTAGATTAGAGATAACCAGAGACAAGGTGTGTTTTCTGTTTTCCAAGTATATTATTTTTTCCTAATTTTATTATAAATGTGTTATATTTCAGACATACATAGTCTGATCTTTCCATTGCAAGAAATAGTTTTAAATTTACAAAACTAAGTTAATTTTAATTCGCCAAAATTTTATATGTGCTCTCTACTTCACATCATACATAAATTAAAGTTGTATGTAAATTAAAAATTTCAAAGTAAAACACAGCTATAAAAAGTGCAGAATATTTGGACACTATATATGCAATTTGGAGATGGGGAGCCCTTTTTAAGAATAGTAATAAAGCCAGAAACCATAAGTGGATTGAATATGAACTGATTTAACTACACAACAATGTAGTTAAACTGTAAAACTCCTCTATGTACAATACCATTAATAAAGCTAAAAGACACATGAAAAGCAAAGAAAAAATATTTGTGATATATAGCTGATGTACAGTTAATATACTTAATATTTAAATAGTCTTACAAATTAAAAAAGCAAAGACTACCAACCCAATAGAAAAATAATAAAAGTCCCAAAAAAAGCTATTCACAAAAGAATCATAAACAACCAAAATATACAGGTAGAGGTTCAATCTCAACAAGAAAAAAAAAATTAATTGAAATTGAAATAGTAAAGAAATATTTGGCCATAAGGAGGCCTTGATTATTCTCTTGGTGGAGAAATAACTTGAAAATATTTTTTGTCCAGATTCACCAGTTGTTAATAACATTCTGCCACATTCTCATAATCGATCTCTTGCTCTCCCAAATATATATTGAAGAATAGGTTGCAGACATCATAATATATCATGTCAATATTATATTGTGTCTCCAAATTTTAGTTCTGAAGCCCTCTCATCTCTGAACTATAATTAGTTAAGATTATAACCCAGACAAACCATTCAGACATTGGATTGGATATAATCTTCACCTTCTTCTAGGTGCATTGTTATCATAACACATAAAATAACCATATGTGACACCTGGTAAATTGGCAGACATGGTCCCTTCCTTCTGAGAGTTTGGCCTCTAAAACATGACCAGTCAATAAACTTGTAGCCATACATGAAGAACTACATTTGAATTCCAAGAGAGTACTAGAGGGCCAGTTTATCAAAGAGAAGACTGCTGTGCAAGCACATAAGCACGCACACACAGATACACACTTATTTGAAGAAGCCAAGAAGCTGGGACACACCCCTTAAGCAATGCTTTGAAAATTAAAACCCTAGGTGTCCAATTGTACAAATGGACAAATTGCTAAAATGAAATTAGATTTTGCTAAGGGTAAAATGATATCAGGATTAACAGGGGTGGGGTGAGGAGAAGGCCCGGGTGGGGTGGGGGTTAGGGAAGGAGTCCTGAGAAAAGAGAATTTAATGAATGTTGAGTTTGTAAGTATTTCCCTGGGCTAAGGAAACTACTCCATTTGTCCAGAAGAAAAAGAATCAGCTGCTGTGTTTGGTCATCAGCTATAGACATGGTGTGTTTGGACATATGGCATAGATCATGTTTAAACAAATACCAAAAATATCTGCCTAAAGCAGTCATATTCTAATAATATAGAAGTATCATTGAATTCTATCTAAAGATGGACCTTAATTCCATTTATATCAAAGTCAATTTTCAATTTTTAAATTTTTACTACTTCTCCTTAAATGTTAGTCTTTCTTTAAGAAGCTAAGTAACTTGATCTAATCACTTAAGATCATTGAAGTTCTGGTGTTTCTTCCAATGTATGTTGAACATGTGAAAAATGATTATAATCATAAGCTCTGACAACCTGGACAAAAAGTTTCATTACAGATTTTTAGCTATAATTCAGAGATGAGGTTTTAACAGGATTTCCATTTTTTACCTTCATTCTAATCTTAATTCTGCTATCCCGGTTTTTTGTTTGTTTGTTGCTTTTTTTTTTAACTTCAAAACAATTTCAGATTCACAAAAAAGTTTTAAGTGAACTCCAAAATATCCTTTATCCAGATTTATCAGCTGTTAATATTTTACCACATTTGCATGATCAGTTTCTTCTTTCCAAATATATATTGAAGTATAGGTTGCATACATCATAATACATCACAAAACTTTACTCCTCAGCATTATATGTGCATCATCTAAGAATATAAATATTGATCTTATTTTCTTACATAACCTCAGTATAGAAATTACATTGAAGAAATTTAACATTCTTATAATACTTTTACCTAGTCATCTTTATCCCAATTTTATCAATTATATCAATAATAATATCCTTTATACTTTTTCTCTCTTCAGAGAGTCCAGGAGCCAGTCAAAGATAATATTGTGTTTCAATATTATTTAGTCTTTAGTTTCCTTTTATCTCCATCTTTCTTTATCTTTAATGCCATGAATACTTTTAAAAAATACAAGCCAGTTATTTTCACGGATATTTCTCAATTTGAGTTTTTTATCTGTTGTTTTCTCATGACTAGATCCAGTTTCACTCATCCCAGCCATAATATTACATAAGTGGTATGTGCTCTTCTCAGGAAATCTCATATAAAGGCAGGTTGGATCTGTTGTCCCCTTATGTTAATTTTGTTTTCCCATTCAAAGGGTTCTTCTGTTTATCCACTGTCCAGTTACTAACTTTTCCTATTGCAATATTGAGCAATCTGTGGGGAGACATTTGGAGAACCATGTATCTTAATCTTCCTCAAAACTTCCCCCTAGATTTGCCATCCATTGGTGATACTTTCCCAAACCAGTCTTTACTATGATGATTACAAAATGGTGATTTTCCAACTCTTCTTCTCCCTCCTGATTTATCAATCAGCTTTCTGCTAGATGGAAGAGCTACTTCCAATCTATCTTTCTATCTATCTATCATCTATCTACCTATTTATCTACCTACTTGCCTATAACCTATCTATCAACTATATATTATCAGTAATAACTCATGAATTTCTATTTTATTCAGTGGGTTTAATTCGTCACTGTCTTTACTTATTTTTATGCTCAAATTGTCCCAGATTTAGCCAACAGAAGAATCTCCAAACTGGTTTCAAAAGGACTTTTGACATTATCCCATTACTTTTTTGAGCACTTCCTTATGGTCTGTCACAGCAAGATGTTTCCGGTTCAACTCAACATCCCTCACAGTCTCGAAATCAGCTATTTTACCAAGGAATCCTGGTTCCCTTTAGTGAGGCATGATATTTAGAAAGCAAGATTTGGGTGCTAGGTGTGCTCAGTATTGGAGTATAATTTCTTATAGCTGAATCAAAAAGTAGAGCTAAGAGGGGAAAAACATATGTAGATAGATAGATTAGATGATAGATGATGACAGATGATAAATGATTGATAGATAGATAGATAGATAGATAGATAGATAGATAGATAGATGATAGATAGATAGATAGATAGATAGATAGATAGATAGATAGATAGATAGATATAGACAGAGATAGATAGATGATAGATATGAAATAATCAGTTCATTCTTTCAATTTCAAATTACAATCTGTCCCACAGGGTTTTTTCTTGCCTTTTCCTATCTCATATTTGTATCTTTCTGCACAGTAAAAATCCTGGTTTTTAAGATTATAAACCCATTCACTCATTTATTTATGCCTACAATGCATAGGAAATACTTATAGAATTATTACATCTATAATACTCCAAAAAACAAATCTACGAAAAAAAAAAAA
>NW_011888848.1:541897-562907 GCF_000151845.1 Pteropus vampyrus
AAAAGTTTTAAGTGAACTCCAAAATATCCTTTATCCAGATTTATCAGCTGTTAATATTTTACCACATTTGCATGATCAGTTTCTTCTTTCCAAATATATATTGAAGTATAGGTTGCATACATCATAATACATCACAAAACTTTACTCCTCAGCATTATATGTGCATCATCTAAGAATATAAATATTGATCTTATTTTCTTACATAACCTCAGTATAGAAATTACATTGAAGAAATTTAACATTCTTATAATACTTTTACCTAGTCATCTTTATCCCAATTTTATCAATTATATCAATAATAATATCCTTTATACTTTTTCTCTCTTCAGAGAGTCCAGGAGCCAGTCAAAGATAATATTGTGTTTCAATATTATTTAGTCTTTAGTTTCCTTTTATCTCCATCTTTCTTTATCTTTAATGCCATGAATACTTTTAAAAAATACAAGCCAGTTATTTTCACGGATATTTCTCAATTTGAGTTTTTTATCTGTTGTTTTCTCATGACTAGATCCAGTTTCACTCATCCCAGCCATAATATTACATAAGTGGTATGTGCTCTTCTCAGGAAATCTCATATAAAGGCAGGTTGGATCTGTTGTCCCCTTATGTTAATTTTGTTTTCCCATTCAAAGGGTTCTTCTGTTTATCCACTGTCCAGTTACTAACTTTTCCTATTGCAATATTGAGCAATCTGTGGGGAGACATTTGGAGAACCATGTATCTTAATCTTCCTCAAAACTTCCCCCTAGATTTGCCATCCATTGGTGATACTTTCCCAAACCAGTCTTTACTATGATGATTACAAAATGGTGATTTTCCAACTCTTCTTCTCCCTCCTGATTTATCAATCAGCTTTCTGCTAGATGGAAGAGCTACTTCCAATCTATCTTTCTATCTATCTATCATCTATCTACCTATTTATCTACCTACTTGCCTATAACCTATCTATCAACTATATATTATCAGTAATAACTCATGAATTTCTATTTTATTCAGTGGGTTTAATTCGTCACTGTCTTTACTTATTTTTATGCTCAAATTGTCCCAGATTTAGCCAACAGAAGAATCTCCAAACTGGTTTCAAAAGGACTTTTGACATTATCCCATTACTTTTTTGAGCACTTCCTTATGGTCTGTCACAGCAAGATGTTTCCGGTTCAACTCAACATCCCTCACAGTCTCGAAATCAGCTATTTTACCAAGGAATCCTGGTTCCCTTTAGTGAGGCATGATATTTAGAAAGCAAGATTTGGGTGCTAGGTGTGCTCAGTATTGGAGTATAATTTCTTATAGCTGAATCAAAAAGTAGAGCTAAGAGGGGAAAAACATATGTAGATAGATAGATTAGATGATAGATGATGACAGATGATAAATGATTGATAGATAGATAGATAGATAGATAGATAGATAGATAGATAGATGATAGATAGATAGATAGATAGATAGATAGATAGATAGATAGATAGATAGATATAGACAGAGATAGATAGATGATAGATATGAAATAATCAGTTCATTCTTTCAATTTCAAATTACAATCTGTCCCACAGGGTTTTTTCTTGCCTTTTCCTATCTCATATTTGTATCTTTCTGCACAGTAAAAATCCTGGTTTTTAAGATTATAAACCCATTCACTCATTTATTTATGCCTACAATGCATAGGAAATACTTATAGAATTATTACATCTATAATACTCCAAAAAACAAATCTACGAAAAAAAAAAAAAGTTCAAGATTTGTGGTCTTTTTACCTGAGGTATATAGTAAAAGGATTGTTTTCCAAAGTTACTTGGGAGAAACCTCTACTTTTCATAAAATAGAATAGACATACATTTTTTTAATTCTTTCTATTCAATACCACTAAAAACTCTGGACTTTATACGTAAAACAAACATAAGAAAACACTGAAAGGTGGAGAGAGGACAGAACAGCCAGAGACCTCAAGACCCAAGGGACATCATGATGGTGAGTTCTTTGGCTTTTCTTTTTGTCTTCTGCATTCTACATTTGGAGTCGAAGAAGCTGGCAATCCAGAAATGCCAACAGGCATAGACAAAACAACAATAAAGGCTGCTCTCTCTAGCCAAAGGACTGGAAAAGGGCAGCCTAGCAAGACAGAAAACTTTTGGACAATAACCACTCTACTCCAATCAAATATCACAAGAAAAACTGGGATCCCACCCCCATCCTCTGCCAGCAAAGGCCAAGTGAGGGGCTTAGACTTTCACCCTTGCTGGGCTGTAGTGAGGCATCCTAGCCCCTTCCTAGTACAAGTGCATGTGAATGCACAATTATCTTGAAATAAAAATGTTAATGAAAAACAAAATTATTTGGATTATTTCTTCTATCCCCCTTCAATATGGAAAGGTTATGAAGTGGAAGAAAAAGTTTTTCGTTTGTTTTTGTTTGTATTTAGTTTAAGTTTTTATTTTCCCACATCTGAAGTTTTAATTTTAATTTTTGAGTATGTAGAACAATAATATGCTTCCAAAAAGAAAAACTATACAAAAAGATATACTCAGAGAAGTGTGCAGCCTCCTTTATTCCCTCTACCCAAATCACCTCCCACTGCCCCCTCGCCCACCCCCCCACCCCCCCACCCCCCGCCAACAGATCTCTCATAGGCAATCTATTTCATTACTTTCTGGTTTAAACTTCCTGTGTTTCTTTTGCAAGAATATGCGAATATATGTATGTATGTTTTATTATTTCCCTTTCTAAGTAGAAGGTGTGTAGCTCCAGAAAAAAAAAAAGAAAACATGTGTTGGTATTTCTATTGGTATAATATTAAGTTTATAAATTAACTGGGAGAGAACTTATATCTAGATGATGTTGAAACATCCTACTCAAGAATAAGGCATGTTTTTCTTTTTGTTCAAAGTTAATTTTATATCTTTCAGAAGTGATTTTTCCTCAGATAAATTTTAAATATTTCATATTTCATTTATTCTTAAATATTTTAGATTTTTTGCTATTATAAACAGGGTTTCCTTTTCCATAATATCTTCTACTGGTTATTATTTGTGTATACGAAGCTTTTTAATTTTGATTTTTATATACTGTCACCTTGTTTTTATCGTTTGAGTTGCTTTTAATCACTAATTCTTTAGGTTTTCTGGCATTACTATCATGTCATCTGCAAATAGAGATAGTTTTACCTCTTTTTTGTTGCAATTTTTATAGCTTTGTTTTCTCTTGCCTAAGTAAATTGGTTAGAGTTGGTTAGTGGTACCTCCAGTACTGTGAAATAACAGAAGAAATAGTAGGCATTCTTGCCTTGTTCCTGACTTTGATGGGTGTGTCTCTGTGTTTTCACATTAGGTAAAATGTTGTCTTTATGTATGTCCACAATTTATTCTTCCACTTATATACTCACTTTCATTTTAGTCTTTGTTCTACAATTAAATGTATTAAATGACCGATGTCAGTGCATGACACTAATTTCCCCCTCTTGCTTTTTTTCTCTCACTGCCATGACTTTGAAACCTTTCTCTAGCTCCTTCTCCCCTAGAAGGAATGCTTTTCTGAGGCTTCCATCTCTGGGTCCACTCACTTTCACTCCTCTTCCCTAGCTCAAGCCATGAACTGCCAAGTCTCAGACGTGAAGTCAGTATATTTGCATTTGTTTGCCTTTCGTTTTCTAGGTGTGATTTTGCCTTCGCGTCACACGTGCTCTCAGCTCTCTTCTCCTAGTCTCTTAAGCCTTCCTTCTCTTGCTTTCTATACCCACAGGCTCGCAGAACTGGCAGGACATTTCATTGAAGTCTGATGTTTATTTCTTAATTTTTTAAAAAATATATTTATAGTTCATGATATTGTCTGTCTCCTACTAATGCTAAAAATATGGGTCATGTATGGTTTTATTTGCATCGTGTTGTTAAACTAATAGTTTTTTAGGGGTTGAGGGTTAGGGAAGAATGCATGGAGATACTAGGATTCAGGCAGTCGCCATTATCCTCCAGACCTGCTGTCTTGCCTTTTAAGATGCTTTCTCTCAAAATTCTTCTGTACTCCTATCCTTCTTTCTTTGCTCCTGAAGATCATAGAAAGTATGACAATGAATTCAACATCAATTGAGATCCATGCAATTACTCCAAGAATTTAACTTCTTACTACTGTCATAATATTAAACACTTGGGAAATTCCATAAGACAAAAACAACTAGCACAGTTAATAAATGATGTATTAAAATAATGCAACAATAGGAAAATTGTTGCTTTTCTGTAAGGACTTAATTGTACTTAAAAATTATACCAAAATAATACATAAACATTGGAGTTTTTTTCCCCTGAAGGAATGAATTATCGATGTCATAACTTACATCAAAAAGAAGAAAAATTATGATGACTTTTTCATCTAACCACTTAGTTGAAATTCATTGCAAAAAAGAGGACAACACAAATATATTTATTGGGAGTACAGCCTAATTTTTTTGACTATTTGAACAAATCAAGAGTCAACTGTCTGTATACAAAATCAATTTTATTATAAATTAATAAACAAAAAGAGGCTATTTATCAATACAAATATTAGCATTCTCTTTCCACCAAAACCAATGAATATACTTATTAGTTTTCCTTTCTTTCTGATATAGTCCAAATGATTGACCCGAGGACTTTTAGTCTACCATGTCCCATAATGTCTCTCTGCATCATCCCTGACTCCTGGAATACCCATGAATGTCCTGTGTATTACTATTACAACACAGCTTACTTCACTATTTTCAACTGTGGTTGTTACCAAAAAAAGTTGTTTTTGTTTTTTAATGTGGATCCATTCGGCTTCTTTGTAATTCCAATATTGCTTTTACATTCATTGCATATAACAGCGTTTCTCAAAGTCTTTACATCACCTGCATCATTCTCCTGAGTTGAGTGTCAAAATGAAGTTTTTCAAGGCCCCATGCTGCTGAATTCGAATTTCTACCTGTAGAACCCAAGAGTCTCCATTTTAACAACCCAAACAGATGCTCTTAAGCACAGTGCTGGAGAGCGACAGTTGGTGCCATGTGCTGCACAAAGCCAGTCTGGTCTCCCCAAAGTCTGTGCTCCAGGTTCTTAACCCTTTTTTGCATGACCATGTTTCTAGATGCTAGGTGATCTTAGTGGCTTCCTATGGCTACTCCCTAGTTTATCAAGGTCCATATTTAAATTTACCATCCAAAATTAAACTTGCCCCTTTAGAAATGGTTTATTAACGCAGAGCATAGAGGGACTCTTATCTTCCTTGATCTAACTACTACTTATGTTAAAGTAACTTAATGTTAGCATATTTAGCAATTACATAACTGTTGATTCACAGCATGATTGTAATCAACTAAAGTCACAGATTTATTTTCCACTCGAACACCCACATTTATGCTAATCCAAATGCAAAAATTATATTTATCCCTGTTGGATTTAATATGCTATCTTATTTAGATAATTGTCAAAATTTGGTTTCTTTGCCTGTCATATAAGTGTCTATTGAGGGCTTTATATAGCATAAAATAGTCTCTGATAGAGAGCCACAGGTCTCTGTCTGTTACTCTATTCTATTATAATTGACCTGGGTGAAGATATGCAGAATACCTCTGGAGGAATAGGTGCCAAGACAGCCAAAGGCACAGAAATGTCAATTTTACCTAAAGAAATGAGATTGATTAGGGAGAAGATTAGTTTATATTTTTTAAGATTATGCTATAAAATAGAAATTCACAAGGTTTTTAATTAAGACAAAATAATTCAGAGAAATGTTCCTCTCCTGGTAGCCACTCAGGACAATTGCCTGGTTTCTCCAAATGTACATGTTTACTTTCCACTTCCATTAGGAATATTCCAGGGAAAAGTTTGAGAAGCACTGATATAAGATACCCTGTTTTCATGTCATCTGCAGAGCTGGGATCTCTATGTTCGTCCAGTTATTTATAAAAATGTTAAATAGAATAGGGCAAATGCACCCTACTAGACACTCTCCCATGTTATTTAAAGCCATTACTAGACATTCTTGAGAAGAGACAACCCATATTACTCTATCGAGTCAAGACAAATAACAATAGCTAGCTGTTACCTGATTTTCAAGCAGTCCTTTAATCTACCTGCATAGTAATTGCATAAAAAATAAACCATGTTAGTTTATCAAAGCTTCTCTTTAGTTGACATTTGTTAGCTGCTAATGACCATAACATTCATTTCTGCATGCTCAAAAACGAGCTTTTTAACAATCTGTTGTCAAATCTGCAAACATGAATCAAGTTGTCTATAATTTCCAAAATCTACTCTATTTCCCTCTTTAAAACTAAAGATAAAAGTTACCCATTTGTGATCTTACAGTATCTCTACTTGCCATGACTTTTCAAAGACTACTAAACGGTAGCTCTGAGATTATGGCTGAAAATTCTGTTACCATCTTGGTACCTAATCCATTGGCCTCATTTTAAATATCTTGGTGTTAGTTTACTAATCTCTCATCTATCTGGGGCTGAAAATTCCTATTTTTCATAGTTTCTTCTCTATATTCCGTTTAACAACCCGTCTAGAAAAGAGAAAACAGGATTCTGCTACTTCTCTAATGCTTTCTGTTATCATCTCTAAGTAGTGGATTTATTATTTCCTTGTTCTTTTTGACAAAAAAGAAAAAGAAAAAAAAACAACTTACAGTTCCTTCTGATCACT
The DNA here is from genome assembly GCF_000151845.1 of Pteropus vampyrus. NCBI lineage: Eukaryota > Metazoa > Chordata > Mammalia > Chiroptera > Pteropodidae > Pteropus > Pteropus vampyrus. Next base: position 548,551 of record NW_011888848.1, read on the forward strand.
TTACCATTTTTTCCATCCTCAATTTATAAAGAGCCTTAATTCCTACATTTCTACGTTCATCTTTGGTTACTCTCCTTTCTTTTTATATACACATTTGAAATTTCAGATTACTAGCCAGTCATTCAACTTTCTTGAGCTGTCTCCCATTTTATTTGAATTATTTCACGATTATTCAACTCTAGTGTTGTTTTTTAAAATGGGGGTTAGTCTTAACCCCATTCTGAGAGTCAAGTCCATGTGGGTCAAAAAACTTTTTCTTTGAACTTCTTGTAAAAGCTTCCCAAAATTTATGATACTTGTCTGACTCTAAAACCCAGGGTTTGCTTTTCTGGCCATCACAAACTATTAGCGTGGAGTTCTCGACATCTTTTTTGTGTATCTAAGCACATGACTGATGACAGCCTCCCATGTGACACGCCATCATGTGTACCCTAAGTTTTACGAACCTCAAGTACATTTTGTCTGAAAGTAAAGCATTGTAATGATATTTAATTATATATATATCATATATATGATTGCTCTTCACCATGCTATGGTGAATTCATAAACAGGTTGCTGATTACGTAGAATTCCACGCTGTTTTTTATAAGAACGTAAGAGCAATGATATCATCATGATAACCTTGACTACACTCAAATGAATGTATTTTTAGAAAGTAGATGATTTACAATTCTACTTCTTTCACTATTAGGAACAAATTACTTGCAACTTGCCTCATGTACCAATACCAAATTGAAGATGACACAGGTGCTTTCGCCCCTCCATACCACCAACTAGCTCTTGCTTGTTGGTCAAAACTAAGTCCAGGCCTTACTTGATTTTAATTATGAAGGTAGTCAGTAATTAATCTCATCAGGATGCTCCAAGTCTCCTTTCATGACAACCTTCAGTAGTCTGTAACGTTCTCCCATAGTCATATATATTATTTCTAATGTGGTAGTATTTTGGCAGTCTCTTTATGTGAACCTTTTGAATATGGCAGTGAAATTTCATGATGCCTTTCGAATAAAGAAATGCAAATTTTTGCGATCTTTAAAATAAGTTGATCAAACATAACTTGAAGCTAAATACAAAATTGTCTACACAAGGTATTTTTCTAACAAACCCTAACAATGAGTATTGAATTAAAAATTGTTAGATCATTAGACAATGCACTCAGTGATTAAAGCACCAAGGACAAACGAGCTAGAAAGAAAGGAAAGGAAAGAGAAGGGAAGGAAGAGGGAGGGGAGGGGAGGGGAGGGGAGGGACAGGACAGATGGGAAGGGAAGGGAAAGGGAGGAAAAGAAAGGAAAGAAACAGAAATTATACAGAAAGGGGAAATTTGGGAGTTCCAAGCAGGCCATCCATCCATGCTGGTCTTCCTCTAATATGCAGGTTATGGCTAAACTAGAATTCTTTTTTTCTTTTTAATTAAGAGCCATTTGGAATGAACAATTTTTCATTCTCCAGCTGCTTGTATTTTAATTTCCACAATGTGTTACATTAAAGCCAATATGTTTCTTGCACAAATATAGTATTTGCTTAGAACTTGCTTCTCAGAATATTTAAGGACCCCGATATATACTCCAAAACTTTCTTTGTAAAGGGAATATAATCATTACTAAAGGTGATGAAAACTTCTTTAAAAAAACTCTAAATTTTATTTATGAAGCACCTTTCCTGTCTATTGATGTGACCCACTCTAGTTCAATTTCCTTGATGTTTTTAACCTAGAAAGTTTGATCAAACGAATCCACTGAAGTCGCCCTCCCAAAATCCAAACACATGCTTTATTGGATCTAAAAAAGATTTTCAAAGTTCTTTCCTTTATCCGGGTATATAATATGGCAAAATATAACACGGCAAAAGACAAACAGCTTAGTTGTGGTCTTTGACTACCTGAATATCTTCTGACAAAGCAGAAGGGGAAAAGAGGGAAGGAGAAGAGAGAGATGGAGGAAAAAAGAGTAAATATCAAAATATTAAAGAAATTATTTTAAAATGAGCACTTAAAAAGAAAACCCATACAGTCTGGTAGCAAATGTTACTATTTTTTGAAACGGCCTTACTATTTGTCATGATCCTCATTTTAAACTTATTTTTGCTAATACCTATATTTCTAAGGACAAGGGGAAATTTTTTTTACCTGCAACATGGATACAACTGTACAGTACTTTAATACATAATGGTACCAAGAGCAGGAGCCCTCACTCTCCATCCGATTCTATTTAACCTTAGTGAACATGAAATCAATGAAGGTTAAATCAGGCCTCTGTATCATTCCACTCTCACCCACTAGGCAGTGGCAGCAAATGTCCACAGCAAATGCCATAAAGCACTTTGAACATGAATGAACATCAAGGCTTAGCTGACTATACTAACCTTTCTTCACTGCCCAAAAAACTATCTTTTAAAAATTCAGACTTCACTTTTTTTCACCTGAATTTATTTTTTAAGAACTAACACATCACCCTAAAAACATTACCCTAAAGTATTTCTAACTTATTAAGTGCTAGTCTAAAAGTTATTTATAGGTACATCTTCCACCCAACAAAAATCAAGATTGTCTTTTCAGTTCAGAAGTTTGATGGTAGTTTTTAAAACCCAGTTAAAAGCACTCCATTTGTGATTTTCATGGAGGATGTACAAATCTGTCTGAAAGTCATTCCGAAAGTCAACTATACTCTCAGACCTTTAATTTTGTGGAAGAAATTTTGTGGGTTCACATGTGTCTAAGCTATAAAACCTTAGCAATAATAGTCTGATCTATAACCTTCACTTTTAAAAGTCATGTGAGATTCCACACTTGACCTAGAACAAAGCAGCAATTTTTCCGAATCGTCTCTGTGCCTTCGTGTCCAAAGTTCTCCTATACTTTGGGACCTGGGGGACAGGGTCTCAAATTGGATATAAGTTTCCTTTGCCAAATCATCTTCCCAGAAGGGTTCTGACTTACACTGCAGTTTGCAAACTTTGTACAACAGGAAAAAAATCAATGGCAAGACAACAACACAGGCAGTACCGCTCACCACAATAAGGAAGAACTCTTGAGAATCACCTTCTTCTTCAACTCTGTCAGTAGAAAAGGTGACACATTGGTCTTTCTGAGGAGGCACTCCTTTGGGACAGATACATGCTATGTATTGCTTATCAGGCTCCAAGCCATCTATGGTTACTTGGTTCTTGCTGGAGTCTGCATTCAGCAGCAGCAGATCCTTCTCATCATACTTGGAATATAACACGGTCACCTCAGAGCTATGTGTGGTGTTGATGATGTTCCACATCAGAGTCACACTGTCTTTGGTCTTGCTGACTGCCCTGAGATTTTCTATTGTGGCGTTCCCCTCCACAGGCGTTGCTCGATCTAACAATGCCATCTCTTCTTTCTTACTTGCACTAGCTGAGGGAAGCTTACTTCCTCCCATCTCCACCTTTAAATTTCTTTTCCCGTCAGGGTGGAACAGGAATGACTTCCGGCTGGCCATGTTGGTGCTTGTTGAAATTCTAGTGCTTAGAGTTATAGCTGAAGAAGCAATGGAAGAGAAGAAAGGAGATAAGGAGAAGGAAGCAGCAGAGGGAGGAGATGAAGTAGGAGTAGAAAGGAAAGTGGAAGAAGCAGAGGAGAAAGAAGAAGAGGAAGAAAGCCAGGGAGATGGCAATGAACCAGGTATGGATGTAGATCTTCTAGCTCCTGACTGGGCCTCTCGCTCAGAGTGATCTCTAGTTCTTCTTTCAGAAGTGTCTGATGATATAGTGGTGGTGACAACACCAACCACTGTCACAGTAACCACAGCTTCTGACATCCCAGCCAAATTTTTGGCTTTACACTTGTAATCTCCGGCATCTTTGTAAGAAATGCCTGTCAAGCTTATTATGGACCATCTGACTCCTTCCCTTGGAGATTCTTGAATTACTGGAAGAAAAAATATACATATAATTCTGTGAGGAAAAAAAAAGAAAGGAAAAAAGCAACATGCCAACTGAAAAAGAAGCAACTATTTGGTTCTTCATGCATCCTTTTCCCATGAGCCATCAGTTATAACTTTTAAAATAAGGGGATAAGACAAAGTAATCTCAAAGATCATTTCCAATTTTAACTTACTGTGGTTCCATAAAATGTTTATCACAAGTATTTTCCCAAATATTTTTTCATTGTAATAAAATACTATCTATCTGCAGAGGGCACAGCAGATCATTTTCTGGCATGGAAAGGTCATAATTTGTATTCTCAATTTTTTGTTTTATGTTTAATTTAGATTAACTAAGAAATTATCTAGTGGATTCTTTTATTTGCAAAATAATATATAGTTTTTGCGAAATTGGAATTTTACTTTCCTAAACACTAAAATCTAAAATATTTACATTCTGTGTTGATTTTTGAAGCTTTATGAAGAATAACAATGCCCTTAGCAGTATGCCTTTAGCAGTAGCCCCAGATTTAACTCACAATCTCAGAGTATGGACAATTTACGATCTATTTGTAGGAATATTGGGCCTTGACTTTTTTTTTTTATTCCATCAGTTTTCATGATTTCAACCTCAATTTAATGTAATTTTAAGTTAAATTAATCATCGGAATGGTTTAATCATCAGAATATCACTATTGAAACTAAGGCCAAAACATCAGATTGGTCTTAGGATCTGAAAAGTCTATGTGACCAATATTTCCAAAAATTGTACTCTTTGCTTCATAATAAGGTTTGCATGTAATTTATTACTTAAATAATCATTCAAAAATAAGAAACTTGTATGAAAACCCATTTTTAGAACATTATAACGGTTATACATTTTAAAGCAAGCCATATCCAAGATGACACAGAAAGACAAAAGCCTTATCTGTAATCACCCATGCACTGGATCATGTTGCTTTCTATTAAGAAAAATATCAGATTCTCTATTTTCTATTTAGTTAGTCAGATAAACTGAGGATAATATTAACCGATGAAATGAATTCCTTTCAAATTCCTTTCACCCAACAATCTTGGCATATTTTATTAGAATTAACCAACTAATTGCAAATCTCCCAAAACATGAGGTTAAATTCAGACCTTTGAAAACTCCTTGTTTCAACATAGGCCTGAATTAAGAAAATACCTGTATAATTAACTGGCGAACTGTCAGGTCTGGTCCATGTGAGCCGTGGGGTGGGGTAGCCAGTGGCATCACACCGCAGCAGGACATTACTGCCCAGAGCAGATGTGATCTGGGTGGCCGAGGTCATCACCGATGGTTTCAGACACTGATCCAACTCAGCCCGCTGAAACGAAATCCCTGTCAGGCGCTCGGGCTCACTACAGACCATCAGTGGGTCAAGAAGCACTATGGCAGGGTTGGCAACTTTTGATATCTCAATCATTTTGGAAATGTGACAGTCACAGAACCAAGAGTTGTCCTGCAGACCTAAACCAGAGAGAGGAAAAGGCCGATAAAGGTTATTCTGACAGCTTCATTTTACATCACAGACTCTTGGGGAAGCAGGTGTCTACAGTCTCCCTTGAAACAGAATTGCTCTGAGGGAGGAACTGAAGTCATCTTTCTGTCAGTTTTGCCCTATAATCCAGCCACCTGAATGAACATATCCTGTCAGCTCAGATCATTAATGATCATAGCTAACAGTCATTAAGCATTTACTCTGTGTTACGCTTTGCTCTAAGCACTTACCCATATTATCTCATTTAATCTCAACAATCCTATGAGGGGGGGTAGTATTATTATCCCCATTTTAAAGATGAAGAAGCTGAGACATAGAAAAACCAAATAATTTGACCACATAGATAATTAATGTCTGAACCAAGATTTGAAACCAAGTACCACAAAATGCCATAAATATAGTGATAAAGGTATTTCTAGGGTGCTATGAAAGCACTAGTATTCTTAATGGCATAAATGTTCTAGCTAAGGCTATTTCCACATAGAGTGTTGAGCTGCTGCCTACCGTCTTCTTGCTGCTCATAGTAAAATGTAAAGGAGAAACAACAGCTAAAGGAAGAACTGTTAAATATAAAAGAGCCAAAACTTGCTGGGTTCAATAGTAAAATTGTTTCTTACTCCCAGCCTCTCCAAAATTTTCAAATTAAGAAAGGGCTTCAGAGTGAAAAGCAAATCCAGTGTGGGTGAGTCTATAAAAGCATTTGCTAAGATCTCAGAAGGATCTAAGATGGTGCTTCAGAGGCTTTAGTCAGACAAGTCTGTCTGAGGATCTTAAGGGTAATGTAGCATAGCAGCCTCCCATAAAGCCCAAAGTTGAAAAGATTTATCTCAGAAAGGTTTGTGGCTTTTTACTAATGGAGTGAATTATACAATTCTTAAGGAGAAAAGACAGAACTGCAATTTTAAAAAGTTCTAACCATAGCAGAAGATTTAATAGCACTTTTTATTATAATAGCACTTCATGACTGGTTGATATTTTTCTGCCAGTACTGGTAAAAATTTACTGTTTTTTTTTTTAAATCTTCCATCTTAAAAATTTTTTTTCTTCCATAGGTAGATTACCTTGAACTTCTTCCTCTTACATTTACTACTGTCAATCTATGACAATTCTCTAATATTGATTTGAATTCTATCCAACCTGCCAGCAAACATCAAATTCATTCTGTCATGTAATAATTAATATGTGTAGAATATTTTATTTATACCTTTAAGACACTGGTTACGCCTGATTTTCTCTTTATAAAATAATAACAATACATTATTGGTTGCTTCCTATGTTGCAAATTCCACATTTGTCAAGGCTTATAAAGGGTCTGAGTTTTACCCTACTTTAGGGTGACCGACTCATCTTATTTTGCCAATTTTATAAATGTTGGTCAGAGATGAAGGATAGTTTATTACTCATGGCCCTGGAAAAAGACCTTACCTTTATTACACTGGGCCTATCCTTCACTCTGGAGGGAGACAAGCCTCTACTTTCCAAAGCAGCTCTCTACACAAACATCCTTGAAAAGACAGTTCAGAACGAAAAGCAGTCAGTGCCCACCTCTGTTTGCAAGGCATGTGGAGATGTGCAAGACCATGGAAAATTGTCTTCCAACATTGCTAAGCATGCTAAACAATTTGTCAGCCTTAGTCCCAATGAGGTGGATAATATTAACATCATCCTCATTTTAAAGAGGAGAAAATCAATGCTGAGAGAGGTTAAGGGATCTACTCAAGTCACACGACTGGATGCAGTCAGAATTTGAACCGCATTTGATCTTAAAGTTCTCATTCTCCACCACCATGTGTATGTCTTACACTGACCTCAGGAAGCTAGTCTGATTCTTCCAATTTCACACCAGAGGACACTAAAACACAAAGAGATTACTGTCTTGACTTCGTAAGTAGTCCTAAATCCCAGATGTTTTAGCCTCCTAATCTAATACTTCTTCTACCATAACTCATTTGTTCATCACCTAAAAATATCTAGAGCCCTGAGTGGTAGTTAGAAGTGCTTTTATCTACAAATAACAAATGTCAAAGCAGTGAAGTCTGGAGCACAATGTTTATCCGGGGAAAGATCCAAGAGTTATAACATTAATAGTTTCATTCATGCTTTGAAACAGTTATAAAAATGTATTAACGATGAGACAAAATTAATCCAACTGGCTATATCTAAAAGTTATGTGAACCAGGAAAATATTTTTAAATCTCTCAAAAATATAATGTGTTTTTATTCCAGCTTTGAAACATCTAAGGTCAAAGGTACAACTCTTAACAGTGATCTAAATGCTGAACATATTCATCACATGTTTTTTCCTCTGGGGACAAAGGTACAAGAACTCTCCGAAGTTAAAGTGTTACTTGTACTGCATTCCTTCAAGGTAACATACCAACCATGCTCATGGTAATTTGCATTAATCAATTTATTTTATATGACTATTCTTGGCGAGGGGCAAATGAACTTTGCCTTATCCCTTTTCTAAAAGGGTAATGTTTTCCATGTATCAAAGTAGTTGGATTAAATGGCCTAATTTTTTTGTGAAATGCAGCAATAAATTCCTGTTCAAAAATTATTCTGCAAACCATAAGCTTTTGAAGGCAAAACCATGCCTTAGTCAGCTTTGTGGAGACAGTGGTGTTTACCAATTCAACTGGGAAAAGAAAGTCTTTCAACAAATGGTGCTGGAACACTGGCCATCTGCTTGGAAAAAAATAAACCTCTACCCCTACTGCACACTATACTCAAAACTTATTTTGAAATGGATCACAGTCATAAGCATAAAAACTAAGAATGTAAAGCTTAAAAGTTAAAACTATAAAGAAAGTAGAATATCTTGGTGACTTGTAGGTAGGCAAATATTTCTTAGATGGGACACAGAAAACACTAAATACAAAAGTAAAACACTGATAAATCAGATGTCTTTAAACCTTTCTTACCAGACACCATGAAGAAAATGAATAGACAAGCTACAAACCTGGAGAAAATATTCATAATGCATATTACTGACAAAAGACTTATATTCAATAATAAAAAGAAAACAACCTTAAAAAATTAGGAAAAAAAAGGAATATACCAGTGGCCAGTTAGCAAATGAAAATATGGTCAACATCATTACAGCTGTTCATCAACTTACAATGCTCTCGTGCCCCCAATAAACCCAATACACCCATGGTAAGTTGAAAATATTATTAATCAAAAATGCATTTAATACAATAACTTACCAAACATCAAGCTTAGCTTAGCCTACCTTAAACATGCTCAGAACATTTACATTAGCCTATAGTTGGGCAATTATCTTAAGTTTCATCTCAAGGGTAATTGCCTTCCTCTTCCAGAAGCAGAGGAGACACAAATGGGCATTTTGAAGACATGATGGGATGAGAAAGCACGAAACACAATAGTATTCAAAGAACAATGGCATTACAGTACCCTCGTGACAGCGTGGCTGACCGAGAGCTGCAGCTTGCTGCCGCTGCCCAGCTTTGCAAGAGTATCATACTGCATATTTCTAGCCTGGGAAAGGATCAAAATTAAAATTTGAAGTACCGTTTCTACTGAATTATTATTGCTTTTGCATCATGGTAAAGTTGAAAAATCGTAAGTTGAATCTTCATAAGTTGGACAATCACAAGTCGCTGATAGTCTGAAGTCATCAGAGAAATGCAAATTAAAATCACAATGTGGTACTGCTCCCTGACCCATACACCCTCTAGAATGGCTAAAATGGAAAAGACACTTGTATTGGTGAGGATATGGAGCACGTAGACCGTTAGGCAGTGCTAGTAAGCATGTGAAACAGCATGACCTCTTTGAAAACTAGTAGTTTCTTATAAAGTTATATATGTAGTTATCCTATGACCCAGCAATTTCAATCCTAAGATGTTATCCAAGAGAAATAAAAATATATGCTTCAAAAAGCTTTGTACAAGAAGGTTAACAGCAGCTTAATTCAAAAGAGCTAAAAACTGGAAACAGCTCATGTGTATAACAACAGGAGAAGTGCACAACTGGTACATTCACAAAACTGAATACAAATCAGCGGTGAGAACATACAATGACTTGGGTGAATCTCAAAGATATAATGTTGAGTAAAAGAAGCCAGGCATGAGAGTGCCTCTTATATGATTCCATTTATATAAAATTCTAGGGCAGACAAAATTAACCTATGGAGATAGAAATAAAAATAATGGTTGCTTGGGAAGGGAGGAGATTAACTGAGATGGGGCACAGGGCAACTTTCCAGGGTGTTAAAGTTATTGTGTCTTGATGAGGGTGTGGGTTTTGTGGGGGTACGCATTTATCATCATTTACCAAATTATACACTTAAGATCCATCATATACAAATTATTCAATATAAAAAAAAGTTTAAAGAATAAAAGAATAATATCTCTAGAGTTGGACTATGAATCTGAAGCTTGACCCTGCCTCTTTACCTGCTATAAAAAAGAGGATAGTGGTGATTACAGGCCAACTGCATGGGGTTTGCCAGAAGGCTGAGATACCACCAGGAGTCCTCAGAAGGCCACTTGACAAGGAGTAAGCCTTAGCTATGGGTAACTTGTCTCCTCCGTGCCTAGAAAAGGACAGGCATACCCACTGGGATTGAGGAGTGTTTGTTGAATTAAATTAATGTCATTTTCAAAATTGTAGGGGAGTACTTGGGCCACCTTCTTTGGAATAGGAGACTAGCCCATCTTTACAACTGAGCAATTTGGGTACCAGAAAAATGTACCCACAAAAGCATTTTATGACTTCTCCAACTGCAGGCTTTTTTCTCCAAGATAAACAGTGTTAGGCCTTATAGAGTCTGCCTGTGTAAACATTTGCTTTTTCTTGAGAAAAAGGTCATGGAAATTTACCTGTATTGCAAATCAAAAAGCTAATCTAGTTTCATAAATAATTTAAACGTATACTTGCAGGACACTAGTTTATGTTTTTATAGATACACTAAAAGAGAATTTTATGAAATTGATATTTTTACTCATGTAGAGGAGAGAAGGAGTAATGGAAAGGCCGCTCCCTAAATTTTTAAGAAATGAATAATGCATATGTGAGGAAAATAAGTCTGGTATTATTATACGCCTAACCCCTGGAATTACAAAGGAGTGGGGAAGAGCATGGGTTCTGGGGCCAAACAGCCTGTCCTCATACCCCAGCTCTATCACTGTGTAGTGAGTGAATATAGGCAAGTGGCTTAACTAGTGCCTCATTTCTTCATCTATAAAATGGGAATGAAATGGTACTTCCCACAGGGTTAACATGAAACTGGAAGATGATATGTCTATTATAAGAATTAGGCTTGGCCCTGAGTAAGCACTGCATCAATATGAGCCATTACTATTATTATTACAAATAGAACCTTCATCTGCTAACAATAATAAACATGAGATAATAAAAATTAAATAAAAGCAAAATATATCCCACTGTCACAGTACAAGAGTAAACTCTACAGGGCACCTGGAAAGATATAATTGCTACAGTTAAACACTGCGTTCTAGAAAATCTAGAACTAGTTCTTATCACAATATTTTAATGGACAAAGTTGAAGACTTAAATATGATTAAAGTAACAAAAATAACAAAGTAGAAAAGTCTTTCCTCATAATACACTCCTATCTCGGTCGCAGCTGCTATGGGTTATTGTTGATCTAAAATCATAATCTCAGAGGCTGTCCACCTCACCTTCTAAAGAACTGTCACCTAAAATGTCTCATTATATTCTCATTACAATTCTATGAGTAAGATGGAGTCAGTCCTCCCATCTCCATTTTCTAGATGAGAAAACCGAGTTTTCTGTGTGTGACTCACACACATGTAGAGTCCTCTTTGAGGACTCAGCAGATCTGGCTTTGTCAAAACCAGATGCCACCCATGGCTGGACATGTTTCAAAATACCTTTTGTTATTCGTTATCATGATATGATCATTATTTTTAAAGTAATGCATGATCATTGTAGAACATTTGAAAAATATAAAACATTAAAAAGATGTCCCACCATCCAAAGAAGACAGTTAACCAGCTAGTATATATTTTCAGTCTTTTTCTTTATATATTCTAAAGTAGTTATGATTGTGCTTTATGTTCAATTATGTCCTGCTTTCTAAATTTAATATTATACTGAAAGTATTTTCATATTACTGCCTTTAAAGAATCTGCTTTAAAAGAATCCAAACTCTAAAACATAGATAAAGTTGTTTATCTCCATGGACAATAAAATTTCATAACCCTTTCTCATTTGATCCCTAAGTTCTCATCTAGATTTAACTGACAAGTGAAAAATATTGATGTCTTATATATTTCTTCTTCATTGCAACATCGGTAACTAATCATTAGAGAGTTATTAATAGCAATTTATTAATTCGATTTTATTTTCTGCTTTACATCTCCACTAGCTAATCTATTAGAACCAAGAATTGCTTTCAGGGAAACTTAGAAAAATATGTAGAGAAATAGGCTCTCGCTGTTTAAGACAATTTGTAGCTATTAAACTTACTCATAAGGAGTACAAATTAGTGGCTAAAATAAATAAATGTTACAGTGTAGGTTTACATGCTGCCTATCGCAATGTACGTAATATAGATTCCACAACTGTTGTTAAATTAATGTCTTTTTCTCTAACTCATCCTATAATACTTCTTTTATTCTCTAATAAAAATGTTCGAAGGACTAGACAGCAGTGAGCAAAATGTGAAATGTCGATATAAGAAAGGCTTATGTGATTTTTTGTCTCCCTTATTCTTCTCACTCACACTTTTAGTCTTATAAGCACCAAGATGCAATTACATTTCAATGAAAGCAATGCTAAAACCATTTAAGTGCTGTCACAGCATTTTTTGTGAAAAAATCTTAAATTTATCTTTTCTTGACAGTTTATTTCAGCGACTATTTGAGCATGTGATGTGGTCAGTAGGGATTCCTGGCAAATTTAGCATCTAGTTGCTTCTCACTCCAAAAGTCTTATAAATCACTTCAGTAGCCGAGCACTCAGTTCTTCCATCCTCCTTAGAGGGCTACAACCTCTTCTGCAGCCCTGATGGACACAACTTATGAACTGACAACACAGCCTTACTGGGCGAACAAAATGTTAGAAAGCAAACTGACTGATCAAAGCCTCAGGCTTGTGTCACACACATAAGTATGAAAGGCCTCCCTGCCCACAGATGCCCCTGAGAAGGGTCTCAGAGTTCACCGATTTCAATCAGGCAACCACATGTCCTGGGCATTCACCATGTGCAGAGCACTGTGCAAAGCACCATAGGAAAATACAAAAAAAAAGAAAAGAGAGACTTACTGCAAGGAGTTTACATTTTAAGAACCCAAGACAAAAACCCATAGAACCTAAACAAAGTCAAGATCAAAACATACAAAACTAATCAATCACAGCTAAACTAAGAGACCAAAATCCATGAGGAGACCTATTTGGGGCCAGTAAAATAACTGATATCTTCATTATTTTTTCTTAAGAAAATCTGGCAGCTACTCTCCCTAACTAATGAAACCACTGCTGCCTCATAAAGATGGTGATGTCCCTCTCACTGTTAAAGAGTCTGATGAAGGGTTTAAAAGACACCAGAGCAGAAGGCTGTCCGGCAGAGTGCAGAGCACTGGTACGCTTGGAAGAATCAGGGCAGGCAGGTAGATCTTGTCACTTAGCAGCATGAGCCTCTCGGTTTATGAGGCCAACTCCTCTCTCTCTACAGCGCATACACACACACACACACACACACACACACACACACACACACACACACACACATACAGATTACACCATACACAGGGTAGATGGGTAAAGTCACGTAACTCAAGTACTAAAATACCGTTAGATCAAAAGAGCAAGTATGTAGTAAGAAACCAAATTCAATAAATACAAAATGGCTGGACAACTGAACGTATGCTCAACAAATTACCTGGATCTGAAAAGCACAGAGGCTTGTGAGCTTACCAAGAACAATCCTTCGTGGCGGAAGGTCCAGGCTTCTGAATGATGTTGTAAGTACGTGGGACCAGCTGTCCAGGAAATCAGGCGGCAGTGTGGTTAGTCTGTTGCTTGATAAATCCAAGTAGGCGAGGTTCTTCAGGTACCTGACTGCCTCGTTTGGCACTCTGGTTATTCTGTTATTGTGCAAATCCAGGGTCCTCAGGTGGGGCATGTCGAGCAGAGATGCCCAAGGGAAAGCAGCCAGAGAATTCCCATCCAAGCGTAACTCATGCAGCTGCCTTAGGTTGTAAAAGCTGCTGGCCTCAAGGCTGGCCACGGAATTGTAAGACACCCAGAGGCAGCGGAGCTCCACCAGGTAGTAGAAGGCCTCGGCGGGGATTCTGCGGATGACTGTCTTCTCTATGCGAAGCTTCACAGTGTCCACGGGAAAGTTCGTGGGGACCTCATTCATATCCAAGTCATTACATAGTACCGACCTAGTGTCACAACGAGAGCAGTGGAAGGAAACCTGCTTTTTGAGACTCATTTGAAAAAAACAATACTTATTTGAAACATACTTCAGTTTTTCATTCCCTACTGGTTTTCACATTAATCTCTCTCCAGCCTAGCTGACCTATTCATTAATAATTTGTCATCATCATCTTCTTCTGGGTGGAACCATGTGAGATGGCCTTTTTTATAGGTTAAAAATGATCAAATATAAGCAATTTCATGTGGTTCAACCTAAAGATGATGGAGCTCTTTTTGTGTCAGGCTTGTGCGACACACATCACATCCATCACCCTATCTAATTGTCAAAACAGCCCTGTGAGGTAGATGTTGGGTAATAGGTAAAGGCACCAGCTCTGGAGTCAGGCTGGTCTGGGCTCCAATCTAAGCTCTGCCACTTCCTTTGTGGCCATGGAAAGCCACTTCACCAATCCCTCAACTTCATTTTCCCATAGTTAACAGAAATAGATGTAAAGTTTTATACCTTCTGACACATAACAGGCACTCAATGGGTGCTTGCCTTTTTTTT
>NW_011888848.1:563257-568700 GCF_000151845.1 Pteropus vampyrus
AAGGAAGGAAGGAAAGGAAGGAAGGAAGGAAGAAAAGAAGGGGACAGTGTTCACACTAGACCTTAAAGTTGAGCTGTTTTAACAATGTGATTTGTGTGTAGCTTCCAGCCCAAAGAATAAACCAGTAACTGTGAGTTTATTTCTTAACCACTCACTAATTTAAGTGACCTTGAGCAAGTCACGTTGTAATCTTGCTTAGTGGCACGTGTAAAACAGGCATATAAAAACAAGCCTGTCTTGAGTATGAGCATAAAGTATGAAGAATCAGAGAATTTAGATTCATTTCAATCTGGAAAAAAGATCTATTTGTCTCCAGTTATATACTCATTCCCACTGGATTGCTGAAAATGAACAAAGAAACATTTTGTAAAGCATGATCTAAATTATAATACACGGTCCATGTAGTAAATAATTACAATAAAACAGTCATTCAGTAAAACACATCACACTAAATCAGTGAACTTCTAAAGCCAGCCTGTAATGTAAAGGGAGGGAAGCAGCCTATGGCTGCGGTGCACTGCTAGCGTCATCTCCTGCCTGTAACTCCAGACCATACAGAAGCACTGGAATTCTCTAGGGACACCTCCTACTCTTCATTTCTATTCTTTATCACGAATTTCAGTGCTACTTTAGACCAGAATGATCCAGTTTCTACTCATTAAGTCAGCATTCCAGTGTGCTATATTGGAAAAAAATCCTGGATTGGAAGCCAAAAAATTCAGTCTTTATCAACCAGGCACTGCATCAACTCAGTGCTGTGACCTTGGACAAGTCGTTTAGTCTCTGTATGATTTAATTTCTTCATTTATAAAATGACAGCAGTCAAACTAGATTATTTCTAGAGTTCTTGCCAAGAATAATGCACCATGATTTTTATAAAATCCATCAATAATGGGGCCACCATGGAGAAGAAAACATTTCTGTGGTTGTTTCACAAAAGTCCTTTGGCCCAAGTCATTAACTGCTACATATCGTTGCCAAACGGGTCTTTAATTTGTTACATTCTTCTCATTGTCTTAAACCACCTAGTGAATCTCTCACAAAGATACCAAGAGTTGGTTAAGTTTATATAATTACAAGACAAACTACTCAAAAATGTTTTTATAATAATTATTTATTTAGGCAATTCTTACACATTACTTTAAGAGGACACTGTTCACTCCAACTAAGTCACCAAAAAAATCTGATTTTGTTATTAAATGTCCTCACAAAAAAAAAAAAACACAGCCTATTATGTTCAGTTAACAAGAGTTCCTTTTTGCATTTAACTTCCATCTCAAAGGACTTGTGTATATTATAAGTAAGTAATTATTCTCGCTTCACAAGTACATAGATGTTAAAGCAACCCAGAGGTTAATTTAAATAACTTCTGTGTGGCCCTATGGTGTCTGCAACAGACAGGATTGCTCTGTATCTTTCAAACCTCTTTCCTTTGTAAATTTCAGCATCTTCAAATAAAAAATTCTAATTATGAACCTCTCTAACTTCACTCTTGTGATCTTCCTTCTTATTTTCTAAGGTCTATCCAGTAGGCATTAATAACCTTCAAAATGAGATGGAAAGCCTGGGAAGCAAATGACCTAGGCATGTCTAGCACCTCCTGATCGGCCCAGTCCTCTTATGCTTTCCAGAATCAGGCTGAGCTGGCCACACTCATTTCAGCTTGACCTCTTGAAACAGACATTTTGTGAATACGAATGCAGTGAATATTTTGGTAACATAGAATGTGTTTGAGACTCTCAAATAATTAGAGAGGCTTTTAAGAGCTAAACTGCTCAAAATGAAAACAACGGAGTGGGCAACCAGCATAAACACAACTGAGTTTGAGCTTATGTACCCTACACCTTCTCTCCTCCGATTTCTGATGAAAAATTTGCTTTCAAAATAAGGCTGTCTGGTTGTGGTCCTTCTCCTCGGAATCATTAGAACACTTAGTAGCAAGGAGAGGGGCATACCTTGATCCCGCGCCATCATTTCTGCCGTGATCATCGCAGGTGCACTGTGAAGGACACGAACAGCTCACTCCTTCCAAAAAGCTAAGCACAATGCCCAGACATGTTAAGAAATGCATTGCTCCTTGCAGAGGTTATCTGAACAAAAGGTAAAAACCAAATCCTAAGCATTCAGAAACTGGTGTGCCTGGAATGCAAACAGCCATTTAGTAAGAGCAGATTACATGGGATTAGCTGAGATCTGTAGTTACTTAACCTTCAAGTGTATCTTGCAGGGGATCAATCTTCCCAGGCTTTGAATATGGTTTCAGCAAAATAACACATTCTAAGGAAAATGAAAATCAAATACGAGTCAAGAAAATTTCAGTAGTTGCCCATGTCTAAATTTGCAAGAAAATACCTATTAAATTCTTTTGCTATGGATGTAATTGCTACTACACCCTAAAGATACACTTAATGGTAGTAACAATTCAGTGTCTTAGCAGATACTAGAAAATACTGCAGTATCTTATTTATGTTACAATGTTATAAATTTTAATTCGTGCATTTGCTTTTTACCAGCATGTGTAACAAAATTCATTTTGACAAAATTTAGCTTTAAAGATAAAAGCACATGACATAAAATTGATTTAGAATAGAGTTATCAATGTTGCTACATGTTGGCTATCTCCAAAAACAAAGCAGACAAAGTCCAGTACCTAGATCTTTTAGGCCAAATACTTCAATCCGCCGCTGGAGCACAAGACTAAGGCTCCAGTGAGCGTGTCCTGTGGCTGGCTCTCTCAAGTCATCTCAGAGCATTGTAAGGCTCTTCCCAGCATGCTGATTTCTAACAAAGGCTATGTGATCTCTGTTCGAGAATATATGTTATTCCCAGCTATTTTCCCAAGTTATGGGTGTCAAACTATAGCTAAAGATCAACTGTCATGTCTTTTAGCAAAGTGAGGCTCTATCAGAAAATAAAAATTAAATTAAATAGTTAAAAAACTACCTCCACACACTTAAGAATCCACAGGCACAATTAAGAGTTTAGGTAATACACACACACACACACAAACACACACACACACACACACACACACACACACGGCATTTAATCTTATTGGGTAGTTCTATTCACCATCTTTAAACCAAAAACTTGTTTAAAAGAATTATTTTATAAAAATAAGAATATTATGGAACATATTATTTAAAACTAATAGAATGCATGTAGAAACAATAGTCAGAAAAATTTGCTCAATTAAAATAAAATACTATAAATTTTAAATGTCCACTATTTAAACAATGAGTATTATCATACTATGTTTAATGGTTATTTAAATGACAAATATGTGAGTCTACAAATTTATTCAACATTCAACAAATATTTATTGAGTGCCTACTATGTGCCAGGCAAAATGAGTCCATGTGCTAAGGATCCATCAAAAAACAAACATACGGCTATTCAATGGGCATAAAGTTTCAGTTAAGCAAAATGAGTAAGCTCTAGAGAACCTCCATACAATATTGTACTTATAGTTACCAGTACTGTATTGTACACATAAAATTTTGTTAAGAGGGTAGACTTTATGTTATGTTCTTATCACAATAAAATAAATTTCAAACAAGCAAAAAAGATAAGACAAAAAGAACAAACATACAAAAAACCCCACTGTGATTAAACTTAATTCTAGTGGCAAATAATAGAAATACATACATAGCAAAATGGTAATTAAAAATGCAGAATATACAACAATATGCACAGAGATTATATTGCTATATAAAATATATGTGTGCATTGACTGACATGATTTAGGAGCAATAGGATTTAATGTTCATCTGATTATTTTTGTTAAAATAGTGTGTTAAGAACTGCATTAATATTTTAAAATAGCAAAATGCTAAAAATGTTTTTCATTCTAGCTAGGGACATCCACCAATTCATTTCAGTAATTATTTATTAAAAACTACTAACTGTTATTATTATTATAAACTTAATCTAACATTTATTCTAACACAGCAGCTGCTTCTGGTCTAACAGAGGACTCAGGCAAGATACCAGGTCACTGATACAGTGTAATGTTTGCCATGATAGGGAGAAAGAAAAAAAAGCATTAATCTCTTTTTTTCATCAAAGGAGATGAGCAAGAAGTTTACACATAAGGAAATAAAGAAACATTACCGATAGTAGACAATGCACAAACAGAAGAACTATACACTACACTTGAGGAATCAAGTCTAATAGGATAATAATCTATGTCTGCATTTGATCTAAATGGGCTCATATTTTAAATAAAATTAAAACATTAAAAAAAGTAAATAAAATGTTTTGATAACTCGTGCTTTCCTCTTATTTCAGATTCTTCCAGAAGTCAATGGGTTTTGAGGTACATCCATGGGTAAAACACTTGTCACGGGCATTGATTGGTGATCCTGACATTTGAACATGGCAAACATTGCCCTCCGAAACCTACAATAAAAAGGAGAAAATTTGGCATTATCCTATAACGACTTGGAATTTTAAAGCACTTTCAAACACGGCTGATACCACTACTGCCAACTGACATCTCCAGATAAATTTTTGCTTGCAATTTTAACATCTCCTACTGAGAACTTTTATAAATGTATGAAGTATATGATATAGTTAAAGATCAATTTTGTGCCATTGATTATAAACATTGAAGATATTTAATAAAAATCAATACTTATGTGTGTTTAAAATGATACTTCTAATATCAATTGCAATGATTTATTTATTTGAACTAAGGATATGTATTAGTGCACCTGTTCTTCTGAGCAAAGGCCAGTTGACATGAAGGGGAGTTTGAGAATGACCTTTCCAAAAGAACTCCCAATAGCCTCTGAATTTAAAATGTGTTCTATATTCTTTTTATGCGGTGTTTGGTCTTAAAAGTTTCTATGTTTCCTCACATACCTATAAACCAAAGCTGCTCCCCTAAACATGCGCATAAATACTTAAGTTTAATAGAAGCAGCGTTGGCATTCCAGGATCGGAATACTGGCCCTCTATTTTTCTGGTCCAATACTAAAGCACAGGAGATTGGTTCATTGCATTTTTCAGCAGCAACAGGAAAGCTTAGACATAATCTAAGCTTCAATGAGGAAGCAGGAAAGAAATTTTTTGTGAGAGTCCCATTATAGCAAGAAAGGGGTTCTTTCTCCATTACCCTGAATGACTACCCGGTCACAAAGACCTTCACGTTAGCCCTTCACGTTAGACCTTCACGTAGGAGTTTTCTCTTACATTTGAATGACATGTCTTCTTTCTAGTAAATACACAACTATGCTACTCCCTTAGGAAGCCCAACATTGCCTTGCTTTGTCCATTTTCCAGTAATAGAACCGCTCTTTTTTTTTTTTTTTTTAGAATGGTTCCATGCATTTTGGGTGGGATAACCACGAGAACCAAACTGAGCCCACCAATGACTTCCCAGAAGCTCTTCCGCCAGAGAGCCACCTGAGATGAAACACAAATTCAGGGATGCTTAGCT
>NW_011888848.1:568750-575666 GCF_000151845.1 Pteropus vampyrus
ACGGCTGATACCACTACTGCCAACTGACATCTCCAGATAAATTTTTGCTTGCAATTTTAACATCTCCTACTGAGAACTTTTATAAATGTATGAAGTATATGATATAGTTAAAGATCAATTTTGTGCCATTGATTATAAACATTGAAGATATTTAATAAAAATCAATACTTATGTGTGTTTAAAATGATACTTCTAATATCAATTGCAATGATTTATTTATTTGAACTAAGGATATGTATTAGTGCACCTGTTCTTCTGAGCAAAGGCCAGTTGACATGAAGGGGAGTTTGAGAATGACCTTTCCAAAAGAACTCCCAATAGCCTCTGAATTTAAAATGTGTTCTATATTCTTTTTATGCGGTGTTTGGTCTTAAAAGTTTCTATGTTTCCTCACATACCTATAAACCAAAGCTGCTCCCCTAAACATGCGCATAAATACTTAAGTTTAATAGAAGCAGCGTTGGCATTCCAGGATCGGAATACTGGCCCTCTATTTTTCTGGTCCAATACTAAAGCACAGGAGATTGGTTCATTGCATTTTTCAGCAGCAACAGGAAAGCTTAGACATAATCTAAGCTTCAATGAGGAAGCAGGAAAGAAATTTTTTGTGAGAGTCCCATTATAGCAAGAAAGGGGTTCTTTCTCCATTACCCTGAATGACTACCCGGTCACAAAGACCTTCACGTTAGCCCTTCACGTTAGACCTTCACGTAGGAGTTTTCTCTTACATTTGAATGACATGTCTTCTTTCTAGTAAATACACAACTATGCTACTCCCTTAGGAAGCCCAACATTGCCTTGCTTTGTCCATTTTCCAGTAATAGAACAGCTCTTTTTTTTTTTTAGAATGGTTCCATGCGTTTTGGGTGGGATAACCACGAGAACCAAACTGAGCCCACCAATGACTTCCCAGAAGCTCTTCCGCCAGAGAGCCACCTGAGATGAAACACAAATTCAGGGATGCTTAGCTGGTAGACCTTGGGTCTTGAGTTGCCTGGCTTCAGGTGGGAAGAACCTGTCACGGAACTAGAGGTCTAGGCATTTAGAATTCTCCAAGGTGCATGAGTCAAACAACTTTCGCACTAGCTCAAAGTGAGTTTCTGTCACATACTTTCTCAAAAGTCTTAGAACATTATCTGTTGTGTTTTTAATGTTCTTTCTGTATGTATTTTTTAATTCAGAAGCATTGTAGGCATTACTTACTTTTTATTAGCAACCACATAAATACAGGGATTGTAGAATGTAGAAGATTTTGCAAACAGTGGAGCAATGATGGCCATTGAGGGAGGAATCTTCTTTGGGTCCCCAAAAGAAGCCCATAAGCACACGATGGAATAAGGGGACCACGCCACCAGAAACATGAATATCATTATTACAGACATCTGTAAAAGAAATCAGTATTGGCGAACCCAATATCGAAAATACCTAAATAGCTAATATATCTAAAACAGCCTGAAAAATTATCTAGATTGAAATTTGAATAAGTTTATGTTGTTGATAACATAAAGGAAAAAAACCCTCATTGTACTTTGCTCATGCACAAAATCAGATGTCATCTATGATAGCAAGAGCTTGTGAATGGATAGAATGTGACACAAATGTAAAGAAGGCCTGCTTTCTTTTGGTGTGCTAGGGAGAATACGAAAGCTGGCTTTGATGAAAGGCAAATATAAACTCACTCCGAATCCATTTCTAGTAGTTGCGCTATGAACTGCTGGCATTGCAGGGTTTTTTTCCCCTCACTGTCATTATCTCCTAATCTAGAAAAATAACTTTCTAATTTTCTAAACTCAATCTGAAAAAAGAAACCTATACTGAACTCATTGAATTCAAATATAGATGATTTGAGCTTGACATATAAAATGTACAGTACAGACGATTTTGTAAAGGAGCTTTGTTGACATCTCATTTAAACAAAAATATAATTTTTACATTATTCCTTCCAAATTACCCACTGAAATGATGGAAAAGAGGTTTAAAAAAATATCAACCCATAAGGACTGAGAATTACAGGTTAAACAACAGCTTTGTAAAAATTAAAACTGAATAACCTTTGTACAAGTGGCAAACTACTTATCAGACACGAGAATGGTCAAAAAATAAATTAATAATTTTTAGGGAGCTAGCAGTGAGGAAAAACCAGACACAGACTAATCCATCGCACAGAACTATAGAAAATCTGAGGAACTGGAGGTGACAGCTAGCTCTGAATGTGGGGCTGCCCACGGAACTTACAACAGGGGAACTCATTGAAATCTGCAAAAAAAAGCAGTTAGACTTCTGACCCCCTCTGCACTCCACCGGGCAGCTAGCTGCCTCTTCCTCCCCGCAGAAGCACCTCAGAAGGTCAGCATAAGAGAAAGGAGAGCAGGGAAACTCAGGAGTGGGGGACACTGGGCTTAGCTGAGAGCTGGAGTGCTGTACTAAAAAGAGGGGTGCTGTATGCTGTCCTCTCCCTGCTCTGAGCCATGAGCATACAGATAGACAGACTTGTACTCCCCCCGCACTCTGGAATGTGGAAGAATCACCTCCTTGGAAACTGACTAGCCCAGAAAATATGTAGAGATACAGATTGTCAGAAATCCCCCCAAGAAACATCCCAGTAAAAGAGCCTATGCAGAGCTTACAATCAACTTTTTAGGACATCACTCTTCAATATGCAGGGACAGTCACTGACCACCAGACATTGAGGAAATAGGCAGACTGACAGGCAGAGACCAAAATGGTGCAAAAAACTCAGAAGAAACAAAAAATATGTGATGAGCAGAAGGAAAATGTAAGTGTATACATAATAACATTACAGAAGTGAGAGAGATATAAAACAAGAGGAGGCTATTTAAAAGGAGTATACAGTATAAAATAATACTTTTATCTATAACAATGTTTTTATCCTATATATAAAAGATAGAATTTTTTAAATACAATGGAAAGGTTGAACAATATGGTTAGCTGACATTAGGTAAGGCAAATGAGGTGAGTTGTGCAAGTGTAGGGTCCAATCCTGTCTCTATTTAAAATTTTATATTATGTTCAATATGAGTTTTTACATTAATTTTGACTTTTTAAAATATTGCATTGATTGACTACGTTTTATTTTTTGGATTACTGAGTTTTTTGGTGCCTGTTTAAATTTTGCACCCAAGGCTTGAGCCTCACTCTCTTCACCTAAATCCCAGACCTGGAAAAGGCTGAGGAAATCTCTCAGAAAGTAGATGCAAAAACAAACAAACAAACAAAAAAACAAGAAACAAACAAACAAACAAGAAAACCCCAAACAGCGACAACATAGGAGAGAAAATTTTGTTTTTAATTAGAAGGTAAATCCAGGAGATTAAATATCCAAACAAAAGGAGTTCCAGGAAGAGAACACAGCGAACAAAACAGAGCAGGGGAGGGGAATCATCAGAGAAATAAGACTAGGACTCGCCCACAGGGGAGAACCTGGTCTTCACGTTGCAAGCACTTACCAAGTGCAAGCACATGAGTGAAAAAAGAGCCACTCCAAGGCACATCAGTAAGAAATTCCAGGAAATCGGAGAAACAACCCTACTAGTTTCCAGAAAGAACACACAGATGGGTCAGTCACCAGGATACAGTCAGCAACACCGGAAGCTGGGAGACTGTAAAGCATGCCTTCAAAATTCTCTGAAAATCATTTTTCTACTTAGAATTCTATACCAGGCAAATTCTACTTAGAATTCTATACCAGGCAAATAATCAGTCAAACATGATAGGAGAATTTTAAGACATTTTCAGGCATGCAAAATCTTTAAAAATGTACCTCCCTGTAACATTCTCAGGAATCTTCTTAAGAAAGTACTCTACCAAATGAGAGGGAGTAACCTAGAAAAAGGAAGACATGCCACCCAGGAAACAGGCGATCAGACCCAGGACAGAGGTCAAAGGCCCTCCTAGTTGGATATGAAGGAGATCCTAGGATGCCAGCTCTCTGGGCAGTAGTTTTAGAGAATGGCCAATGTAAAGCAGAGTGAGAGGCCCTGGAGTGCCAGGAAGGAAAGTTCCAAGAACAGGAGAAAGTCAATGTAGTCTCTGATGCCTTTGAAAGTACTGAGAGGAAATCGATGTTTCTGGAGAAGAGATTAGAGATGTATTAGTGGCAAGTACACAGAAAACCAAAGTACAAAAAGAGAGGAGGCAGCGAAAAAGAGAGGGGGAAATAGAAGGAGGAAGGGATAGAAAGAAAGAAAAAATAAACAAATTATGAACTCCATGGGGAAGAAAAAATGTTTTACAAAAAAAGAAATGTAAATCATAGATTCCCACAGAGAGTTGCAATAAATAAAATTTAGACAATCACAATAATATAAAACTGAATCTTCATCTTACCAAATAGTAACATTATACTAATAAGATAAAGAGAGAGAAATGTTGGTAGGAGGAATAGGAAAGGTTGGTGGTATAAGAAAGATAAATTCTCATTGTCTGTAGTAGGAAATCAAAAGGTAGTAGCAAACAAAAATATTCAAAACAGCAGATAAGCACATTGTTTAGAAATATGGAGGCAAACACCAGAAAAAAGAGCCAGAGAGTAAAAATCAAGGAGTAGAGAGAGGTGACTCCAGGGGCCAGGGTATCACATATGTGTAAAAGCTTGATTACAAAATATCTTAAGGATTTTAATGCCTTACCTTTGTTACATCTACCTGATCTGACCAATCTCTGTTGAGGTACTCAGTGCAGTTACTAGTAGTATGACATTTAATAGATCGAGTGACATGGTAATAACAGTAAAACATCACTGCCAAGGGTACAATAAAATTTATCGCAATGACTGTCATCGTGAAAGAAACAAAAGATCTGAAAATAAGAAAAGAGAATCATTAAATCACTACTTATTTTTCATGTACTAAATAGGGGAAGAACAACAATAATAATTTAAAATAATACTGACACTATCCAGCAGTCTTTATTTTATTAAATAGTTTAAGAAGTATATTGGACTTTTAGTTTGTTTAGACTAGAGGTTGGTAAACTATGGCCTATAGGCCAAATCCTGCCTGTCATTTATCTGTGTAAATAAAGTTTTGTTGGAACCACATTCATTTAAATACTGCCTCTGGCTGTTTCTACAAACAGAGTTGAATAGTTGCAAAAGAAACAGTATTGCCTATAAAGCCTTAAATTATTTACTTGTCAACCCTTTAGAGAAAAAATTTTAGACTTAGATTTAGTTTGAGATTTAAAAATTTTCTATTTGTTTTTCTGAGTAATCTTTCATCTTCTTTAACAAACTAAATTACCCTCTTTTCCCTGGTAAATATAGAGGAGCATCACTAACCAGTGAGCAAATCCTTGCAATGACAGTTCTTTTGCTGCATAATTCTCAGAAGATGCCTTATCGCCAGACTGACCTGAAAAGATAAGGAGTCAGCCTGAGCTTTCACCAGAGCTGTATGCTGTCTAGCAATACTAACAGTTTCCGCTCATATTTCCCCTCTGAGGTGCAAATATCAGAAGGGTGCTCTGTACCCACTTTGCTGCCAGAGGAGAGAGAAGAAGTGTCAGGGTAAGGGGGAAAGGGGAAGCTGGATGATCTTTACTTGCAAACTAGCATAACTCAATGCTAAAATCACATCATCACTATCAAGGAAGCCCTTTGCCTCACTCTATATGGAAAACATTTGATCTGAGCTTAAATTTGAAATAGTGAGAAAATATCTACATTAAAAGCATTTGATTTTAAAGTGTAAAAGTGTCTCTTACGCATCATTTTTCCGCCAGTTTATGGTACAGGTGGCCCCAGTAGGATCTGGGGCATAACTAGCCCACCCTATGATAGGCATCAAGGCCCAAAAGAGGCCATTAATCCAGGCCCCCAGAATCATGATGATGTAAGTGTTGGTGGTCATTCTTCTTCCTGTTAACAAACATGAAATATTAGCATCATTTGCCAATAATGGAATTCATATCTTCACTTTGTTTTAACTGATAATTCAAAGTTGTTATCAAGTAGATTCTCTACAGAGCACTTTAGTTCACTTAAAGCCTATCCACATGGATTCACATTCTGAAAAAAAAAAAAAAGGCATTTAACTGGAAATCTAAATAATAAAAAGGATCAGCCTGAGGATAAGCAGAGAGAAGTGCTTTCTAGAAATAAAGAAGCAGCATCTACAAAGACCCCCAAGCGGGAAGGGCATGGTCAGGACCCCAAAGTGAGAGGGCCCTAGCCAAAACAGGGCCTTGGAAGCTGTTAGGAAATCTGGATTTTATTCTTAGAAAATCACTGAACATTTTGAACAAGGATTATCAGAGGAATAAGGCTGACCATGACTGCAATCCACTACATTTATATTTTAAAGTGAACGTGTGTTGAATGATACTTGAGCAAAAAAAATGGATTCATTGAGAAAGCTGAGGAAAGTGCTGTACCTGCATCAGGACTGCAGATGGTCAGGTATCGATCCATGGCCACGACCGTGAGTAGTCCAATACTTGCCATTCCAAAAAAGATATTCAATCCAGCATAAATCTGAAAATCAAAATTGGAAAGAATCCACCATTCTACATACCCTTCAAAAGACATTTATATTTTTATTCCATTGTTAGAATGTATTTTAAATGTATAAAATACATTGAATGTTTTTTATTTTCTAATTTTAAAATACATCTTCCACTGTCAAATTGTAACTAGTTTAATACAGGCATTTTTAGAAAATGTTTTGGGACTTCATAAAGTAAAATAAACTTTTTTTTAAATTTTAAGACTTAAAACTTCTACAGAGCATACTCTGTTTTATAAACAGAGTGCAAAAACAAACCACCTATTAGGTGCAATGCATGTAACAAACAAAAGATTAATATTCAGAAGGCAGACAATTCAATAAAGGGAAAAGACAAACAGGAAAATAAATTAGTCACACAGAGGAAATCTGAATGTTTATGAGATAGAACA
>NW_011888848.1:577866-582230 GCF_000151845.1 Pteropus vampyrus
ATGACTAAATTACTATCTTGGCACCTTAGTCAAAACTTCCATTTATCATCCTGTTACACTAATCTTCCAGATTCCCATTCTTTCCCACTCCATGCTGCTGGCAGAATGAGCTTACTACAACATAGAATTAACCACAGCTCTTCTCCTCCTCAAATGTCCAGTACTCTCCAGCCTCTGGGATACAAGTCCATCTGTATCAACCTGATATTGCAGACTCTTTGCCTCAATCTGTTTTCACTCTCTCCAAGAAAATTTTCATATTTGTCAAACGAGCCCTCCGTTCTAGTTAAATATCAAATACACCAGTTAAATATCAAATACAACAAATACTTGTTATAAATTTTGACTCATACTTCTCCCACTTGGAACACCCTACTTTATCTATACAAATGCTACCCATCCTTCGAAGTTCTGTTTAGCCCAATTGTGCCACAAAGCCTTCTCCTACTGACAGTATATTCTAAATTCCCAAGGGACTAGCTTATACTACATTCAATCTTATGTGATGCTATATGTTTTTTAACTTTTACATATTCCCAGTTTTCCCATATAGATTTCAGACTCCTAATGATTTGTACGTTCTTTGACTATGTGACACATAGCAGATTTATATAATAAATGGACCACAACTAAAACTCGTATTGCTTAATTTCTATTATTCCTGAAAAGCATAATTAAGGCACAATGACAGCAAATTTGATGATTATTTGGCTCCACTTTTGGCATCTAGTATTATAGCATGTATTCGAGAAATATTTCAAAAAGCTTACTGAATTGAAGAATCTTTCTGGGCTAGCTACAAACTTGATGATTTAAAGTCAGACACTGTGCAGCAAGTTGCTGCCTGCCAAGTGTGCAACCAAAATAAAGTAGCTGTGCTTTGGGGGAGGTCTTAGTTACAATGGGTGGTGTAAGGTAAACGAGGTAAACAATTTAGCCCTTTTCTCTGTTCTCTCTGCCACTGTCTCAAGCACTCTGCTTCGTTTTCCTTGCTGTGTTTCCCAATGAATAGACAAAGGTCGTTTAACGGTTAGGTCTAAGTTAATTTTCCCTTGGCTTCTGTGGCTTTTCTCCAATTTCTTTGGCAGATCCTTCTTCCTGACCTTTCTTCATCTCTACCTTGTTAAATATGTGCATTGTTCAAGTTTCTGTCCTAGACCTTTCTTTTCACATTCAACACATACTCTGAGTGATTTCATACATATCCAAGGCTTTCTGCTGATACTTTCCAAATCGATATAAAATTCAAACCGATGTGTCCAGCTTTTTAATGGACGTCTCTCAAACAGAATGCAGAAACTTCTCCATCTGCCCCAAACCTGTTCTTTTACCCAGGTGTGTTCCTATCTTGGTGAATAGCTTTGTCATCTATCTAGTACACCAAAAAGGAAATCTAGTTGTCATCTCTGATGTTCCCTCTCCTTCTCTCCCAATCTCCACATTCAACCATCAATTCTAACTTCTAGCTCTTAAATGTGTTTACTATTTTGTCCCCATTGTCCCTACTCCTTCCTCAGGATCCTTTCTAATCTTAATCATGCAGGAATCTCCCACATAGCTACCACTATAGCTCATTTCTAAAGTACAAATTGAATCATGTCATTCAGTGACTTGCCTTTAAAACTTTTTCAGTTCTTCATTACCTGGTACACAGCCATTCTCTTCAGCCTAATAGTTCTCACCCTTCATTTCACAATTAATTCATAATGAATTCATTTCAGATCCTTAATTCACCCTCTTGCCTTTTAGCCTTAATCATAGAAAGGGAGACTGCTCAAGTTGGTAAAAGTTCGTAAGCTAAAATTTAAGAGAAATAATAAATTAAAAATTAAATTTAAAATGAAAACTCTAAATAGGCTTTTGGTAAAAGTAACGAATAAAATAAATGCTTTGACTGAATTCTTTTCCTCATAGTTTTGGATTTGGTTTAGAAGTTTAAGTGGGTTTTGTTAAAGGGGGAAATTTGGAGAACTAAAGAACAAATGTTTGAACGAAAGCATAAAGAGGTTAGATATGCTTCCTTCAGTTCATCTACCCAAAACACAAACAAACAATACACACTCACAGTATTCTTTGATAAAACAGACTCTTGTGTTTATATGTGAGGGCTACGGAACCAAAATGCCTGAGTTCAAATCCTGGTATAAACTACTTAGTAGATGTCTGTGTTCGCCAAGTTACCTAAACTCTTCATCTGGATAAATGAGGAAAAAACTAATTCGCTTACTGAATTAATGTAAGAATGAGTTATTCTGTACACATATTTAAAACGGTGTTTCTTATATATTAACTATTCAAACACTTTTATAGTAGCAGCAGCAGTGGTGGTAGCAGTCATCAGAATCATAGTAATAAGATTACTACCATTAAAGCTACAGAGATAAGAACCAGAGAGAACTTTTCTTAAAAGAAAATTTTCTTTGCATGTTATTTTTGTAACCAGATCAAAAATGCTATCCTTTCCTGGTTATCCACAAAAAACTAAACCAAAAGTTTGTGTACAAAGTATTTTTATGTAATTGTTGTAAGGTTTTCTCTTTAAGTAGCTTATTGTTTTCTCATATGGTTGCAACAACAAAACAATCAAAAATAGAACTTGTCCAGTACTTATCATACAGAGGTATTTAAATGAATGGGTTAGCGTACACCTGAAATTTACAAAAATTAACTGAGGAACCACAATTGCCAGCTAGCACTGAAGTAATACTCTGTGAATTATGGGGAAACTAAGCAATTATAAAGAATAAACTGGGTACAGTTAAGATTTGTTCTACTTTTCACTCTGCTTGTGAATATATTTGAAAATTTTCATAAATCAATCCAAAAAATAAGCCAAGATAATAGAATTACTTCTAAAATGCATTATTGAGCACAGTTGGAAATGAAATAGTTGCTCAATTGTAAAATTTATACAATTTATATGTAAAGATGAGAATCAGAGAACTTCTACTGTCATTTCTCCCTTTTGTTTTTGTTATTTTTTGGCAAATAAATATTTATCTTAATCCAATATATACATCAATGTGTATATGTGGGGAGGAAGAAACAAATATTTGTCCAACAAATACTGTGTCATTTAGGTGCATTTATGTGTCATTTAATTTTACTCTTCATAACAACTGTGATAAGTAGCTTATTCTTATGCTGTTTTCCAGATGAGAAAATGGGAGAACAAAAGGTGAAGGAACTTGTTCAATGTTGTAAAGATACTAAAAAATGAAATACAAAGCTCAAGAGTTTTTCAATACAGCAATCTGGAATGAGCTGAATTTTCACTCTGTCCTCACTGACAATACACTCTACTCTCTTTTTATGACTTTTTCTTTCCAGGAGGACCTTTTGATCTTAACTAGATTTCCACCAAGTACAAAACTATGAAAAGGATGCATGAAAACAGTAAATGACATAAAAACACATTTTTGCCATGGCAGAGTCTTCCTCAATTAAAACTTAATATAACAATGTAATAACTAAAGATATGGATGATTATATAAAAGAATGATTCATTTCATAGAAAACTTTTCTCAGCTCCACTTCACTGCTCTCACACTGTTTATCAAGATTCAAAGTAACTTGTGATATTAACCATTAACAACGCTTTCATTTATCCTCTTACCTACATTATCTAATTTGATTCTTACAGCCAGGAAATATAGCAAGTATTATCATCCTTATTTACATAAGCATTCCAGCTTATAAGACGAGTGACTTCTGGAGGTTGGCCGACAATAAGGAACTTGAAACATTCTCTCTGAAGCCATCCTTTTTCTACTCCTTATGCTGAAAACCACTGCTTTTCTTCACCCATTCGACAGCAAAATTACTGTTAATGTAGTAATTAAACATCCGTACCTGCGATAATCAAGTAAGTTGCAACAATATTGTGTTCAGTCTGTGAAAAGACCGAGCCATCTTCATTTTTAGAGTTTGAACTGTTGCCTAAATTATTCCTTAGCATTTTGGAGGGAAGATATTGAAACAGCCTTCACAATAAGCTTTCAATAATTATGAAGGTATAAATGCCACTGAGGGAAGAATTTTCAGAACCAATCATTTCCACTTCAAGACCTCAAAGAATGGCCTTTTCATAGAGGCCCTTCTGTACCAAATGTGATTGGCCCAAGGGGAAAGGATTTTAACTCCCAGAACAAGGGAAAAGCTTATTAGCAAAATAAAGAGAAATACCAAGGCCCACATTTTAACCAATTTGGACATCAGCCTTATATCTAAGGAGATTATCAAGTGCAAACATCCCATTTACACAATAAAAATACTCAGAAAACCAGTGCAGGAGCTGACTTAACGGTTCTCTGCTGGAAATCAGTTCTGAAATTAAGAGCCAGACTTAGTCTTCTCAAACTATT
>NW_011888848.1:582960-597476 GCF_000151845.1 Pteropus vampyrus
CTTATCATACAGAGGTATTTAAATGAATGGGTTAGCGTACACCTGAAATTTACAAAAATTAACTGAGGAACCACAATTGCCAGCTAGCACTGAAGTAATACTCTGTGAATTATGGGGAAACTAAGCAATTATAAAGAATAAACTGGGTACAGTTAAGATTTGTTCTACTTTTCACTCTGCTTGTGAATATATTTGAAAATTTTCATAAATCAATCCAAAAAATAAGCCAAGATAATAGAATTACTTCTAAAATGCATTATTGAGCACAGTTGGAAATGAAATAGTTGCTCAATTGTAAAATTTATACAATTTATATGTAAAGATGAGAATCAGAGAACTTCTACTGTCATTTCTCCCTTTTGTTTTTGTTATTTTTTGGCAAATAAATATTTATCTTAATCCAATATATACATCAATGTGTATATGTGGGGAGGAAGAAACAAATATTTGTCCAACAAATACTGTGTCATTTAGGTGCATTTATGTGTCATTTAATTTTACTCTTCATAACAACTGTGATAAGTAGCTTATTCTTATGCTGTTTTCCAGATGAGAAAATGGGAGAACAAAAGGTGAAGGAACTTGTTCAATGTTGTAAAGATACTAAAAAATGAAATACAAAGCTCAAGAGTTTTTCAATACAGCAATCTGGAATGAGCTGAATTTTCACTCTGTCCTCACTGACAATACACTCTACTCTCTTTTTATGACTTTTTCTTTCCAGGAGGACCTTTTGATCTTAACTAGATTTCCACCAAGTACAAAACTATGAAAAGGATGCATGAAAACAGTAAATGACATAAAAACACATTTTTGCCATGGCAGAGTCTTCCTCAATTAAAACTTAATATAACAATGTAATAACTAAAGATATGGATGATTATATAAAAGAATGATTCATTTCATAGAAAACTTTTCTCAGCTCCACTTCACTGCTCTCACACTGTTTATCAAGATTCAAAGTAACTTGTGATATTAACCATTAACAACGCTTTCATTTATCCTCTTACCTACATTATCTAATTTGATTCTTACAGCCAGGAAATATAGCAAGTATTATCATCCTTATTTACATAAGCATTCCAGCTTATAAGACGAGTGACTTCTGGAGGTTGGCCGACAATAAGGAACTTGAAACATTCTCTCTGAAGCCATCCTTTTTCTACTCCTTATGCTGAAAACCACTGCTTTTCTTCACCCATTCGACAGCAAAATTACTGTTAATGTAGTAATTAAACATCCGTACCTGCGATAATCAAGTAAGTTGCAACAATATTGTGTTCAGTCTGTGAAAAGACCGAGCCATCTTCATTTTTAGAGTTTGAACTGTTGCCTAAATTATTCCTTAGCATTTTGGAGGGAAGATATTGAAACAGCCTTCACAATAAGCTTTCAATAATTATGAAGGTATAAATGCCACTGAGGGAAGAATTTTCAGAACCAATCATTTCCACTTCAAGACCTCAAAGAATGGCCTTTTCATAGAGGCCCTTCTGTACCAAATGTGATTGGCCCAAGGGGAAAGGATTTTAACTCCCAGAACAAGGGAAAAGCTTATTAGCAAAATAAAGAGAAATACCAAGGCCCACATTTTAACCAATTTGGACATCAGCCTTATATCTAAGGAGATTATCAAGTGCAAACATCCCATTTACACAATAAAAATACTCAGAAAACCAGTGCAGGAGCTGACTTAACGGTTCTCTGCTGGAAATCAGTTCTGAAATTAAGAGCCAGACTTAGTCTTCTCAAACTATTCAAAGTCCGTTTTCAGTTAACCCTTTCAAGTTTTTCCATTTTAGTTCCTTTATTTTTCCATAATAATTTACTAGAGACAATAAAGAATCTCCCTTCATCCGAATGTCACACCCCTAAAGGTAATAATATTGTTTGGTATATGTCCTGCTTTTCTTTGCTTACACAAACATACTCACACGAGTTTGACGTTTCTCCCACTTTAAGTAAAAATATGGAGATATGCATATATGAAATCATTCTATATCTTTTTTTTTTCCCTAAAGCCATGTAAATCCCAGGTCTACAAATCTAACTTAATAGTTATATTTTCATACCACAACCTACTTCACAATCCACTTAATTTACTCCACGTTTTGATATGTGCAATTACCTGATAATAATAATCATTGCATACATCAGTCAAGTATCTACATTCAAGCATCTTGACAATCAGGGGTCCCCAAACCCGGGGCTGTGGACAGGTACCTGTCCATGGCCTGTTAGGAACCAGCTGCACAGCAGGAGGTGAGCAGTGTGAAGCTTCATCTGTATTTGCAGCTGCTCCCCAGCGCTAGTATCACTGCCTCAGCTCCACTTCAAATCATCAGGCATTAGATTCTCATGGGAGCACCCGGTCCTGGTGCCAAAAATGTTGGGGACCACTGTAAAGGACAGGGCAATTCTAATATTCTGGACTATCTTGTTATAACAAAAACTGGGTTACATAAGTGGGTTAGAATCTGACATGAACATTTATTGTTAGAATAAGAACATTTATTGTTAGAATCCTCAACACTTTTTTACCTATATTTTTATGCCATGTAATATTAAACCCTGATTCTTCTTAACAGTGAATTTATTACAATTAGTAACTTTAGAGAAATGCTAGATGCACCAAAGTTAACAGTGTAAGCATATAAAAGAACCACTAGAGGGCTCTATCTACCCATTTAACTTCATTTTATAACTCGTAGAATGGCTTAGCAAGAAGGCACCAGAGCCTGCTTTTGCCTCAATTCTCTCGGCTACCTATAAAAACTGAAGAAGTTAAATCGGTTGGGTGAACCAGTCCCAGACCCTATAGCTACCAGAACTCAAATTTTTAATAAATGTAAAGTAATACTCCAAAGAGTATCTATACTAGCAAAGTGAATCTCATCAATATTCCAATTCTAAAATATTTTCAAATAACTCCAAAGCAATGAACATAAAACTCAAGTAGAACTCTCGCTTTTAAAAACCTATGGGTTACTGGAATTTGAAACTTTTGGGGGGTAAGGGGATCCAGTATGTATAAAAAAAAAAAAAAATGAGTATGCTTTGGTTCATAGTCCCTTCCTTTTCTGTAATAGATTATACCTAGCTGCATTATCCACTAATTTATACTTCTATTTATAAAAGCTGAAGAATAACAATTTCAAAGATAGCCAACTGTCTGCTGCAGATAAAAATTTTACAAATATGAGGGTGGCAGGTTCAATTCAATGTACTTTTTCATGCTTCTTTCCTGAGTGACACAGAAAAGTTATATTGGGATGAAGCTTAGAATACTAAGAAATATAACTATTTCACATCAAAACATTTACATAGCTCACAATTTTTTAATTTCATAAACTTCACTTGCCTAAAGTCAATTCTTTCATACTCTTCTCAAATTTTCAGGAATACTAGGAAACACTGCTTAATTCCATTAAACTGTTTAATTCCTATGGCAACAGGTGCACTTTAACATGATGCAATCAGAATGTTTTTGTTAAAACTCAAAAGATCTAATATGTGAATAATCAAAATCTTTTACAATGGAACTCAGTGATATCAAATACCAAAATCACTAATATTAGGCTCCCTAAATATATGAACTTGATTCAAAACTAAATGTCCCAAAGGAAATCCAGAAAAAAACTACTATAAGAAAGGGAAAAAAAATAAGATATGGAAATAAAAGTTCAAAGATGGCCAATAATCAAAAGATATACCTAAGTAAAAGGTGAAGTCTCCAAATGGTTTGTCTACTGATCTATACATATTGCCATCACAGCCATTCTAGACGTTTTTTTAATGTTCAAAAAAAGTATAGGAACGTTGCACTATTATTTGTCCGTGGGATGATGTCATGGCCCTGCTAGAGCTTGCCATGTCTTTTACAAACCCAAAGTAAAAACCTTGGCCCTAACGCTCACTGAAAATTCAACCCAACGATTTTGACAAATAGCCTCCTTTCCCACATTGTAAAAGCTTCTTGTGCAACAGTAATTTTTAACATATTTTTTTCATCATATGTATTTATGGCCTACATATTTACTAAATCTGCTGCAATTCCATTAATCAAAAAAGGGAAGTAAAACCCCTAATATTGGCATAGGCAATACTATATGCTACTCAAACCAGCATTCAAGAGTTAACCAAGTATTTGGTTAGAAAATTTAAGAAATGATATGGCAACATCATTCCTTCTGAGAAAACACCCAAATAAAGGAGAAAAAAATCATTGGCAGGGGAAATGGTCTTGTATCACAGTATTCTAACTTGCTATCATGGTTACTTCTTGATACTAGCAATAGAGAGCAAAATCAATTTCGTTTGAAATGTCTCTAGCCAGGAATCTGAAAGTGTAGCAGGCAATCAAATGTTTACCTACGGTGAATTACAGCTCAAACTTTTAGAGTCCCTTTAAAGGTAAAATAGGAACATTCAGTGAATCTTTCAACAGTCAATCTATATTGAATGAGAAAAATTAAATGTTTCTTCAGAAGTAACCTAAACTTCAGTTCTCACTTTGAACTTTATTCTAACTTTGATTTATAATCAATACTAAAAATTTCTAATCAACTAATTTTAATTGCAATTAGAGAAATCACTTTACCAACACACAAAAGAAAAATACAATACAGGGAGATGTTCTCATATACAAAAGGCAAACATTTTGAAAGGGGTATTAGTTTACATATAATGTTGAAGTGTTTTTCCTTTAGCCAATTTTTTTAAAGATCAGTTATTTATGTAAACAAACCATTTTTTCTCTGTGAAATCCACTGGGTTTAAGCTTTGGTTGTTCATTTTAACTTCAAAAATACTTCTGGTTTAATAAACACAGCTCTAAATAACTTAAAGGAATAAAACAATTTATTTTAAAAATTCAAATATGCTTCAAATGAAAACTATCCATTCATTCAGCTTCAAACATTATACAAAACATTAAAACACTGTTCATACTCTTTTAGAGCAAAACTGCCTATTCCATTGCACTCATGTTTGTATGCCATTGACATTTTAGTGCACTGTCATAAAATGACCAGTTCTTCAAGACTTGCTCAAGAAACAGCTTTCTGATCCATAGAAGTAGATCACGCAGGTTAATGCGGAAACCAACTGATGAAGTTTCTCTGTCAACTGTTACACTTAATGTCCTCTCCCTGATTAAAAGAAAATGAAAGTATTAAGGGTATAGAAAAATGAATGTTTTAATAGTATTGTTACTCAAATATCAAGTTTAAAATTAGCATCAGTTCTTGCAATGTTTAGCAAACCTACGTTCCCAAATTTAACTCATTCATATTACACCTTTTTATTTTTCAAATTTGAAAAGCAGCAAAATAAGTTAGAAGTAGGTGAAAAAATTCCAAGGGAAAAGCAAAGAAAAGTGACATAAAATGAAGCTAAAAATGAGGCTAAAGCAAAGAACACTATGGTGTTCTTTGGCAAACAGAAATAAAACTAAATAAATATTTAAAAACAGTAGACAATACCGATTCTAGAATTCAGTCATTTAAAGATTCTTTTCATACTCACCTCTGAAACCACCTCCTCCTCCTCTTCCTCCTCTGAAGCCGCCACCTCTACCTCCTCTTCCACCTCTAAAACCACCTAAAAATCAAGGAACTATTTATGAAATACCTTGGCCTATCATATTCTGATAACCCTACAAACAAAAATATAATTCCTACAATTATAAAGAATAATAAATATATTTACATATTTTACCTTGCAGAATTTTTTAAAAGATAAAAATAGAGAAACCGTAGTAAGTTTCCCAATTGAATAGCAGGCTAAAAACCCTAGATTACAACTTTTTAAACAAGTATTTTGTTTTAATGACTTAGAAAAGCTTGTTACTTTGAAGTTTGATTTAGCCCTATCGTTAAATGTTATGGGTATCTTAATTTTGATTAGGGTAAATACTTTTTTGATTGAACAAAGGCTTTTTATCCTAAGAACAAAGGGTAGCAGATACGGGCAGGTTCACTCTGGGGATGTTACAATAAATACAGTGTTTAAGGTTAACTGAGCTACATATGGACCATGACTGATGCTCACATGTTGATGAGCCTTCAAATTTTAAATTTTTACAGCATTTTCCTATTATACAACACTTGTCGGCTTCCTACTTCAGTCTCTGTTTTTACTTATTTTGGGTACTAACTCTGTAAGGAATGATGAATTATAAAAACAGAAATTATAAAAAGAAACAAATATGTACTTCTAAAAAACTGTATAAAAATACAAAGGTTTTTAAAAAGACTAAGGTTGTGAATTATTTTTAATGTTATATGTAAGACTAAATATAGAATAGGAATTAGTGAATCTCCCTTCACCAAATTATCAAAGGAGTATTCCCAAAAATATTTAAGAAAGATATTCAGATCTCTAGAGATTATCTTCTAGCTATCTAGACCCCCAAAAGTACATTTACAGAGTGAAATTATTAAATTGAGAGAGGCAAAGGTAGGAACAGTTCTCTTTCTGATCCAGTAACAAGCTTTCCAATCCCAATTTTCAGCTCCTCTTCCTTACCACTTTCGCTGTGCCCAACATCTGGTCATACGCCCACACATCATCCCCAAGCCTGCCTATTGGCTAGTTGCCCATAATGAGGAATGTACCAAAGCTTTGGGGAAACACATATGTCAAAATACTGAACTCAAACAATTAATTTATTGGTAGTGGTCTTTGACTTATCAGAAGATACAGATTTTATTTCTGGGCTGCCAATTTTTGATTAGGGCATATTACCTTTTGTAAGCCTCCATTTCCTCACCCATAAAATAAGGATATCACCTACCTTGCAAGGTTTTGCTGAATATTAAAAGAATATACTTGGATATTAAAAGAATATACTTGGATATACTTGGATATAATATTAAAAGAATATACTTGGATATTATATGCTGACCAGCTCTCAGCATATAATCAACACTCAGTGATATTAACTAAAACTCAGTTATGATAATCTTATACTTTATAAAATGCCCAACAAAACATGAATAAGCCAAAGAGATGAATTCCCTCAAAATTATACTTATTTTTTTTCTTTTTTAAATAAGTTACTGAAACTAAGCATTATTACTGTGGCAATGTGCCAAGATTTTAAAATAGCATTACTAAAAATAAAATAATAATAAACATAAAGAAGGTTTGCCTATATACAAAATTGTACTATATGAATTGGCTGCAGCTTTGAAATCTCATTAGAAAGTTTCTCCTACAAGTAACTTACCGCCTCTACCACCTCTGCCAACTCCTCCTCTTCCTCCTCCTCGACCACCCCTGCCACCGCCTCTCGGAGGTCCCTTCTCACCCGGAGGTCGAGGTAAAAACCTCTGCAGTGGCAACAGCTTATACGGATCTATATAAAACTGGAAGTATAAAAAAATAATTAGTCTGTTGACTTGGGGGAAGTATAGTATAATCATTGAGAACTTACACGTCAGGCTCAAAACTACCTGGGTTCAAATCCCAACCCTACTACATTCTACTAGGTGGCCCTGGGCAAGAACTCTGTGCCCTAGTTTTCTGATCTGTAAAATCAAGATAATAAAGTACCTACCTCACATAGTCCTTGTGAGGATCAAAAGAGTAATGTACATAAAGCACTTAACTTTAGCACATGACAAGCATTATACGCATATAAATAGAAACCAAGACTAATTCAATCTTGTTTCTCCTTAGATATAGAAAATTCCTTCAAAAAATCAACATTTTAAAAAATAAATCTATTAAAAATTTAGCATTAAAATCCCAAATAAAGTACTGATATACTAAATATTCCAAGACTTTAATAAAGGGTCAAATCAGTAATGGAGGATTTGCAGAAACTAAACCCACTCTATATTTAAAGAGGATATTTCTCACAATAATGAAATAAATGGGGTATATTTCACAATTTTACACAAAACACACGAGGGCTTCAAAACCATAATGTATTACTTATAACAAGACATTTGAATCCCTCTTTAGCTATCACTTTATCATTCTTCCCCTCAAAGCCCATCCTCTCAAAAATGTCGTCTAGCTCCACACTATCCAATATGGCAATCGCTAGCCACATGTGCCTATTTAGATTTAAATTAATTAACAATTAAAAATTCAGTTCCTGAGTCACACTAGCCACATTTCAGGTGCTCAAAAGCAACCAATGGCTATTGGCTACTATACTGGGCAAGAATTTCCATCATCACGGAAAATTCTTCTGGACAGTATTGGTCTAGACTATCATAATAACCTAGGCTGGATAAGGAGGGCCTAAATCTGAAGAGTGGATCTAGAAACAAGGAGAATGTACCAATTTAGCATGTGATAAAACAAACAAAAACACTAAATACATCCTCAAATAAATAATATTGTAGCAAAAGGCAGGCATTCAGATTAAATTTAAGGCTATTACAGGCACATTCTTTTTTTCAGGTCACCAAATGAGAAGCCTGGCTCTTAGGCTCAACCAAAAGAAACAGTGCAATTTCCCAGTTGAGTACTTGTCAGGGTTTCTTCAGCCAGGTGCCATCTGAGGCATTGCTCTCATCTGATCTCCCAGTGCAAGCTGGGGTTCTGGGCCCACCCACCACTGGCTCCATGATCAGCTGACCTCCACGTTGTTAAATCCAGTAAACACTGCAACAGCATATTGCCACAGTTGAGTACTTCCTCCTGGACCTAGTCTGTTCTCCTGACTTTTGTGATAGCACTTTTATGAAACACTCCTGGTTTGCCTTTCCCTTTAGTGGCAGTTACTTTCCAGTCTCCACTAACAGATATATTTAGGAGGTATCCAGGCACTATCATATACTGTCTGTATAAAGTCGACTTCCCAATTCTGTCTCTAGTCCACTCTTCCTTTGAGCTCCTATGTATTTCAGAAGTGCTTCAAACTCATTATGTCCAAAACTGAACTCATTCTCTTACCAAAATTCCCTTCTCCTTCAGTGTTACCCATTTCAGTGAATGGTGACACCATTCACAAAAATGATGAAATCAGACATATGAAAGATGGTGGTATTTTTTACTTTAACCTCAACAGCTTATCAATTTCCAAGACATATCAATTCTACTTCCTCTCTCTCTCATAAATCCATCAATTTTTTTTCTACTTCCACTATCACTGCCCTAGTCCAAAATATCTTTTCCAGGACTACTACAGCAGCCTCCAGCCTGGCCCTTTCACTTACAGTACTGACACCTTCCTAGGGTGCTCTTTATTTTTCCAGTGTTCTTTTTTGAGTATAAATTTAACCATATTTATTTTAATACTTAAAAACAAAACTAAAACTAAAGTCTAAACTCTTTCCCATGACCTGAAGGCCTTAAGTAATCTAACCCCTGCCGACATCTCTTGTCTTAATTCACAACTTTCCCACTCATCCCAAATGTTCTATGTCCAAGCTATACTCCCACCTTTTTTGGACCCTTCAAGTGGCTTACTGTCTCAGAGACTGGCACATGTTGTTTTGCACTTCTTCCTCCTCCTCTTTGACTAGCACAGTGGTTCCCAAGGGCTAGCCTAAATATATCAAAGTCATCCAGAAGCTTTCCTTTTTAAAACTGAATCTTGGTCCCTACCTAAGACCTACTGAGTCAAATGTCTAGGAGTGGGATCCAGAAATACATCTTCTTAAAAGCTCCCCCGGATAATGCTGTTGTGCAGTCAGGTTTGGGAATAACTGCTAGTCAATTTTTAGGTCTCAGCTTCAAGCTCACTTCCTCCAATAATCGATACACTAAATTTGGCTCCACCACTAACACGCTCATAGTTACATATATTTCTTATTGAAGCATTTTTAATATTATTTAATATCTGACTTTTCTCACATATGAGCTTTATAATTTAACATTTTACTTAGAATGTTTGGTTATGCAAGGCTTTTCAATACATAAACCATAAAATAAGTTTTACATAAACCATAAAACATACTCTAGCAGTAACAGCAAGGACTACCTTCTGAAAGTCTGTATTAAATAAATGACTCCTAAAGATAAGAACAATGTCTTAAGCAGAGAATATCTCAATTTAAGAGCTTTACTGGTGATATATTGAGGGAGTTTCAAGTGCCCTAAGGAGGACTGCTCTGAGGTAGGTCATTCACTTATAAAACCCAGGATCCTAGGAATCATAAGCTTGACTCACCTTCTGTAGTTTTTTAAAGGAAGATGCCTTCATGTTTTCTGACAATTTAACTGAAAAATACTATTAATTTTATTAAGAAAAAAACAGTTAAGATCAAAGAAGGTAACCTTCTCAATTCATGTGTAATTTTAAAAACAAGGCTAGGATAAATAGAAATGTTTAGGAAAAGAAAGAAAGGAGTTTAAAAAGGAAATGAATATTAAAACTTCTAGTTCCATCATAGTATGCCAGTGGAACCATCATATCCAAAGCAAAGTACCTCCATCCTGCAGCACTTGCGGCAAATCATTTTTACAACCTTCCCAAAAGGGCCTATCTCTTTGATACATATGGAAATACATCCTCCTCTATTTATTCTCCTTTATGGTCCCATGTTAGCAATACTCTGCCCAATTTAATGAAGCAATAAGTTTAATTTAATCAATACTTAGCTCCAGAAAAGGCAAATGGTAATCTTCTGATGAAATCACTAGGTTTTCCAATTAAAAAGGATACAAAATCTCTAAGTTGTCCAAATATTTCATCCACTTTTCCAATTTGTTCTTTGTTTTCTAAATAAACTGGAGCATTGAAATAAGGCACCTTATTTTCATCTGTGGTACATTTACAAACTATGTCATCTTCACAGGGATGCAGGAATTCTCCTAACACTGAAACAGGGCAAGAAAATATTAAAACATAAAACAATTTCAGAAAATATTAACCAACCTCTTCCAGAAGCCTTCTTCTTGGCTACTTGGGATTTCCCCATATCTGTTCTTCTCTGAGAAATAAAGGCCTTCCTGGGTTGCTACACCAACTCCAACAACAATGTAGCATGTGACCCGAGGTAAGGGTCTCACCTCTCTGCTTCAGTGTCCTCATCTTTAATATAGGGCTAATAACAGTTCTGACACCTAACATATAGTATTGTGAGGATTAAATGCAATAATAAACATCAAGTGCTTAGAAAAGTGCCTGGCACATTGAGACCACTCAACCTATAAGTTATTTTATTGTAATAATATTTGATTAAACACTATGTTGCATTTTACTGCCTCCTCCCCAATCCCTAACTGTAAAATGAATCTTCCTTGTTCTCCTCTTTTTTTTCTCCCCTTTTATTCCTTTCCACTACCATCTCTTCATCAATGACTCTTCAATCTTTTTCAGGGAAGTCTGGAATCTCTAAATAATTACCTTTATTTCTAACTGACCATCGCCTCAAAATACTCATCACATAACTGCAAAACCAACTCATCATCCTGATTACCCAGATTCAAAACTTGGAACCTTTTA
This sequence comes from Pteropus vampyrus, assembly GCF_000151845.1. NCBI lineage: Eukaryota > Metazoa > Chordata > Mammalia > Chiroptera > Pteropodidae > Pteropus > Pteropus vampyrus. The sequence continues at coordinate 594,371 of NW_011888848.1, forward strand.
ATAATTCCCAGTATTAGCTAAGTTCTACTGAGTCTGTTGCCATTGAAATCTCTCTCCCATCTAACCCTTCCTTTTCCTTCTCACTTCCACCATAGTCTCAATGCATGGACTGTTGCAAAGTTTGTTAGCTAGGACCTTGTCTCTAGCCATTACCTTCTTCAAACGATCTTGCATACTGATCCAACCTATTCTTTATATCGAGCTGTGTTCATCTTTTCTCCTCTTTGATGCAGGCTTCTACTGTCAAATCTGTCTCATTTTCTATGGCTTCCATCCCACCTCATTAGCAATTACTCCAAAATGGCTCTGATTAGGTCTTTTTCTTGACTTCCTCTCTCTATAGTTTGCCTCCCTTCCAAGCAAAATAATATTTCTCACTTCTCATATTAGTAATTGAAAGCCCTGGCTTTGGAGTCAGAAAACTTGCTTTGTATCGCAAATATATCATTTATTAACTACTTATTCCTAACTATGACCCTAGCAAAGAAACAACTCTGAATCAGTTTTTTTTATCCGTGAAATGGGGATAACTGGGCTCAGCTCACAATATTATCTATTTACTATCTTCTTTTCAGCTCAAGCTCAAGTTCCACCTCTATGATGCATTCTGACGGTCCTCTGGTTTTCTTAATCTCCCCCTTGTATTCTACAGTATGATTATAAGTCGGTTTACAGCATCACAGACTTGACGCCCCAACCAAGCAGCTACCTCCGCAAGTGAGTTGCTGGATCTATTTTACAGCGTCTGACTCCCAAAGTTACTAGTAACACAAAACCACATCCCCTCCTCTGCACCTCGCTCTACTCCCCAACCCCCAAGTAGGCTAAGCTTTGAAGCCGACATACAAACTACATGTTCTGGAGGTCCTTGGTCTTGGCCTTTATTAAAGCCTCCGCGGCCACCCCCTCGTCCAAATCCTCCTCTGCCGCCGCCGCCTCTGAAGTTACCGCCGCCTCCACCTCGAAAGTGGTTGTTGCTGCCGCCGCGATTGAAGCCGCCACCTCGACTAAAGCCTCCACGACCTCTGCCGCGAAAAGACATGTTCGCTCCTACCTGGTGAGAAAAACAGTGCGTGACTTTGGTCACTGTGGCCTCTGAGTATACCTGCTAACCCCTCTGAGCCTCGGTCAGAACACCATAAAAGGGGACAGTAATAATAATAGCAACCCTGCCACCTAACCCATGGCCAAACCACCAGTGACGAACCCGAAGGGTGACGAGTGTCCCCGCCCCATCGTTCCGTGAGCGTCAACAGACCCTCACCAGCCTCGTCGCCTCTGGGTGGTGCCTCCAGCAGGGAACAAGGTCTTCACATCGCTGTCCCCTGCTCCCCTCCTCTGTCCCTCGCACAGCTGGGCTGCGCGCCCAGCATTCCCGGATCCTCCCGCTCCCTCTCGCCACTCACCCGCGCCACGTGCACCTCTACTTCGGTGCGCACACCCACCCGCCCGGTACTTCCGCCGCACACTAGCCTCATCGGCCACCGTATCAGCACAAAGTGAAAAAAAAAAAAGACCAAAAATTCGCATAACTAGTTTACAAAAAAAAAAAAAATGTAACAGTTACCTGCGGAACTAACGACGCTGTCACTTTTCCAAATCAGCCTTTAGCGCCGGAACAGTAGCAATAACAGACAGCTTCAACCACTGGTTTACGACAGTTAGGTCAACTCACCTATCGACGAGCCGAGGAAGTGACGTATAATAGCAGCGTCCGTTGCATCTCAACGTTGCCGGAAGTGCCGCCGTGGTGTTGCCCTAGGAAACGACTGGGGTGAGGCCCCGCCCTTCTCCTAGCAGCCCTTCAGGTGCCTTGTGGATGCTGACTGGCCTGCGTCCTTGCTTTTCTGGCTGCGAGATGATCCCGTCGCTAATCAGGTGGCTCACGCTCCAGCCCACATCTCCGAGGAGCTTGGCGCCGTGCTCTTGCCCGGAGGTGTATCTAGTCGCGTCGGCTCTCTGGGAGGGCTTGTCTGCGTCTTTCGAGTCGCTTTTACCTTCTGTATCTTTGGGAGTACGCACGATTATGGGCTGAACTGTGCCCGTCCTTTTGTCTTATGGTTTCACTCGTTAAAGGAAGAAAAAAAGAAAACGCGCGCACGTGTACTTTTAAAGAAACTGTTATCTAATAGAAAGCCAAACTATATTTTTATCTTTTATACCGAATTTTATCCATTTGTCAAGTACATTTTGCACACCACCAGGCTGTACACCGTCTCTACTACAAGCCTCTCTCCCCTTCTATCTTTAAAGAATGCTAATGACCTCTTACTTATTAAATTCGGTTGGTCTCTTTTACACCCGAATCTTCTGAGACCTTACCTTGATATTTGACAGTCGACTACCTCTGAAAGAGGGTGGGGGTTGGTACCTGCTCTGTTTGTGTCATTTAACATTTATATTCAGTGTTTCTCTCTCCATTTGATGTTCTACCGTTATCTCCAACTCAGTGTGATGAAACCATTGAACTTTTATGGGACCTTCAAGATTACCTGGTCCTAACCAATGTACTGTATACTTGAAACTAATTTAAATAAATTTATTTAAAAAAAAAAAGATTACCTGGTCCCACTCTATTTTACATGTAAGGAACTTACACTCAAAGAGGTGAAGTAATTTCTCCACCTAATTGGAGGAACAATCTAGAACTTTGGATTCTCAACAGCTGTCAGTCCTTTTCTGCCCCCTCCACTTCCTCTTTCTAAAGTGTTCATCATTCCAGTTCTCTGCCCTCATGGTAGCATCATACTCTTGGTTTCGGAATCTTTGGACTCAGATCTTTAAGCATTGGGTCTCTATCATCGTTATCACCATACCCATCCCAGCCTTTACAGTCTCTTTTATCCAAAGCTATCAACTTCTATTCTTTCTAAGGCAGCTTGGTATTGTTATTACAGTCTTCTTTTTGTCACTATCACACTTTGTATTATCCCACCCTAAATCACCCAATATAATCTACAAGTATTAAAAGTACAGAAATAATAGCAACGAACTACAATTACCTCTCACATTCTTAGCATCTTCGTTGCCTCAAAATAAATACTTCCAGGCTTAACTTTTCTTCCTCCCATTTGTACTGCATGTGATGACATACTTTACTCAAACA
>NW_011888848.1:599281-610810 GCF_000151845.1 Pteropus vampyrus
CATATGATTTTTTCGAAGATTCAATTTCAATTAAAACCAAGAATCTTGTCACTTGAAATTAAAATATTTTCTCCAGGCCCTTGAAGATACTTGTTCAACTAGTTCATGTGATGAAAAGTATCCACTGATAGGCTAGTTTCTGCAGCCATTCTTGATCTTCAAACCATTTGGCAAAATCTAGTCTATTTTCCTGAAAGAATTCCCACAGTTCACTTTTTAGCTCAGACATCCTGTTAAGAAACAAAATCTGTATTATTTTTTTCTTACTGTATAAAAAATTACCCCCAACTCTTAGCGGCTTAAAACAATAAACATTATTTGGCATAATCTCTGTAGGTCAGAAATTCAGGAGCAGTTCAGCTTGGTGGTTCTGATTTAAGGTCTCACATGGTTGCAATCAAAATGTTGACTGGGCCGCAGTCATCTGAAGGCGCAACTGGAGATGGAGGACCAATTTCTGAGATGGTTCACTCATGGGCCTAACAAGCTAATTCTGTCTCTTGCCAAGAGGACTCAGTTCTTTGCCACCTGGGCCTTTTTACAGAGTGCTTAAGCATTCTCATGACATGGAAGCTGGCCTCTCCCAGAACAAATGATCTCCTATAAGATTTTGTGCATGTGGCAGGAGATTTTGTGGTCTTTGTCCAGGTTTCCACATAGTTTTTTAAACGTTTGTGAGTGAACTGGCCTTTGATAAGTTTAGCCATTTTTGTAGCATCATTCAGAATTTTTTTCATTTCAGCTCCAAAAATTTTTGACACCAGCACTTCTCTAAGAGGCAAGCAGTATGTTGTGAATACATCAAGATTTTCTTTTTTTATGAGGGTAAACCCTCTCGTTGAGCAATGCTCAAATCATTGATAGGGTACCATTAGTGTAGATGCCAATACTCTTTCTCCAAGACATAGCTTCTGTTTCCAATATAAAGACAAAACAGTAAATGTATCTTGGCTTTTATTTTGGGCAGCATTTTATTATTGCGAAAATTTTTCTTGAATTTCACCACAATTTACATACCTTACAAATGCTACCATTTGACATTTGTTATTGAAATCTGTTGATTTACTAGTGTATATAAAAAGTTGTTTTTTGGTTTATGACACAAAATCTCTCCAGCATCATGTGACATGTCATCAATTACATCAATTTATTAAATTTCAAGAGTGATAAATTTTTAGTTTCTTACATTATGTATTATCTTAGCATTTTCCTTTCTATAAATGTACATATTAGAATTGTGAGGTTCTTACCAACTGTTGGGCTTTTTCCTTTTTCAGTCAAAAAGTTATACTACTTAATAGCTTGCTTATTGGACCTTTTTACTGAAGGTGACTTTTTTAACAATTTTTTTTTTACTCTGGCATGTCAAAGGCCATTTAAAATTACTTGCTCCTTTAATGTGATTTGTAGTTGTGTCTTTTCAATTTTGCTAGGGCCACTGCTGCACTTATAAGTTGTAATTCTTCATTACTAAATTTATCAGAATTACCTAGGCCTAGAATTCTCTTCCATCTCCCACTTCGTCTTCAAAAATCACCACTTTGGACTCTGTCATTTTTGTAAAACTGGTGCTAATAAAGTGTTAAAACAAGCAAACTAAACAAGAAAATCACAAAAGAAAAAAATCTTTTAAAATACAATTCACTTTTAACCTAGAGCTCTGTGTTTTGCAATATTTACATGATAAAGCAACAGAGAGGTATCTGAGTCATAGTGCTTACAAAGTCTCTCCTTAGAATTAAAATTTACCCCTTGATTTGGTATTATATCAGGAAAATTTGTTTGCTCTCTGTGGGTAAAGAGGGGGTGGGGGCAGGATAGGAGATAGAGTTCAAGGGGGAGAGGCTGATGCAGCAACCTATCATCCCTCCCTCCGTACAATTCAGCACTCACCAGTTAACAACGGCCTCCCCTATCTTGCATCAAAAACTAAGAATGGACTCAGCCAAATGAACATATTCATGCAGAGCACTGCCATATAGGTGAACGACCTCTAGCAAAATACTAACAGGGCTACTGGATCACTATTCATGGCAAGTGCTGGCATTTCGTGAAGAAGGAAATTCAAAAATTTTTTTCCATTTCTTCTGGAACCCCTAGTAATGTCTCATAGAACCCCTAATGACATCTGCAGACCCCAACTGAGAAAACTGCATTAAACTATATGCTCCTGAAGAGTGGAAACTACATCCTACTTGTTTTTGTATCCCAAGCACTTGGCACAGTCCTGTTTAAAAAACAAATAAAACTGATGCCCAGTAATTATTCATTGAACTGAACTGAACTCCTCTATACTTTGAATTTCTGCCCATCCATTAAGATTCTGCTTGTCAACAAATTACTACAGAATGATCGACAAAGAGATTATAAAAGAGGTGGGGGGAGCACAAAAGTGTATAAGTATATTTTAATTAAGGGATGCAAGATCTAAGAACGTATACATCTAATTGTGTTAGTGAAAGGTTAGGAAATCTAATTAAAATACCTGGTGGGATATTGTAAATGACAGAGAAGAGAAAGGGCTGAAAAACTTTATACTGGAACAAAATTTCAAAAGGACTTAGTCAAGTTGCCATTAAATTGGAAACATTAATATTAACTCATGACTTTATTTTCTAAAATTTTTTATTAAAATTTGAAACAATCAAAAGTTAGGAGAGCAGTATAATGAACCCCTATGTACCCATAATCCAGCTTCAATTAGCTTTTTGCAGATCTTGCTTCATCTATCCCCTTATTTTATGATTATTATTTTTTTTGCTAGAGCTTTTTGTAGTAAACCTAGATAACATTTCATCCATAAATCCCAGCAGTGGACTTTTTAAACATAAGTACAATGCCATTATCACATCTAACAAAGGTAATAATTCCTTAGTATCAGCTAGTAACAGTCCATGTAGAACTCTCCCAAATTGTTTCAAAATATCTTAATAGCTGGTCTAATCAAGTGAAGATCCAAACTATGTATTGGATCTGATTGATATGTCTCTTAAGTGTCTTTTATTCTTTTATTGGTTTCCTCTCCTTGGTTTTTTTTTTTTTTTTTTATGGCATTTACTTATTGAAGAAACTGAGTCTTTTATCTTGTAGAATTTCCCATCCTCTTGGTGGTATAAATCATGTTTGTCTTTCCTCTGTATTTTCTATGAACTAGTAGTTAAATGGTAGTGAGATCTGGAGAACTGATTATGGTCAAGTTCAATTTCTTTTTTTTTTTTCCAAAATACTTCCCATAGCATTGCATGAGGAGGCACATGACATCTCGTTGTCTCTCTTTTGGCAATGTTAAGATTGATCAGTGAAATCAGTGTAACAGCCTGATCCATCTATTAGAAACTTCTCTGCCATCTTTTCATCTGCTAGTGTTTTAGCAGCTATAGATTATCACCTAGATTCATTGGTTCATAAAGGCCTGCAAAATAGTGACGTGCTAATTTTATCATTTATTCAGCAATTATTAGGTGAAATAAAGAGCTTTCCATCATTTTCTAAATATTTTTATTTCAATCCTTTATTATTATTGTTCTTTTCAATGCTTAAATTGTTTCATCTTTGGTTTGTGAGAGCCCCTTCAAGTTGGGGCCTATGTTTTTTAATACCACTTACTGGCCTCTGATAGTTTTCTTGCTTTCTGACCTATTTAACTTATACATTTCCTGCTCCAGCCCTTTCTCCAAGGCCTAGCACGCTGAATGCCTTGATAAGAAACACACTCCATAGAGCAGGAGATAAGGCCTGGCACATCGATAAAATTTTTAGGAAGTCAGTGCTCAGGAACCTGCCAGGACATATTCTCTAAAGTAAAAGACAAGTTATTTCATCTTGCACTTCTATTCATAAAGAAGGACACACAAAACCTAGTGAGATTCTTTGGGAATATTTGCTTTTGGGGGAAATATTTCACACTGAGAAATACTGCTCTGGCTGCCAGAGCAGGAAAGGATTCTGCAGTGATTCAGCAGATCCCATGGTGTTGGAGGTGTCAGTGGTGGGATAAAAAGCATTGCATAGTGTTTGAGGAAGATCCAGTGAGAGAATTATAATACGGGACCCTGGGGTCCTGGAGCAAGGCCATGCCATCTGCAGCAGAGAACTGTACTCTTTTTGAGAAATGACTTGTGCACTACTGGACCCTGGTAAATGTGGAATAACTGAACATGGGACGCTATGTCACCGTGTGGCCAGAAATGCCTATTATGAGCTGGGTTCTAACACAGGCCCATCAAGCATAAAGTTGAGCAGGCCTAGTAAAAATGTATTGTTTGTTGGCCATTTGTATGTCTTCTTGAGTGAAGGGGTAAAAGGGGTGAAATATGTGGTAACAGAAAGAACTCTAACTATAGGCGGTGAACATACAATACAAAGTATATGTGACTTACTGTTGACTTGTACACTTGAAACTTATCAGATTTTGTTAATTAATGTCACCGTAATAAAAATTAAATAAGTAAATAAATAAATAAGAAAAATAATGCACTGCAAGGTGGAAGTGTTACATCCAGAAACAAACAGGACCAAAGGGCACATGCAAAGTGCATGAGCTGGTAGCCCAGATTTTGCCCTCCGTACCCCAAATCCGAACTGCTGTGCCCATGCCCCTCTCTCAGCTCACACCCATGGCTCTATGGGGAATCTGGCATGACCAGCTGAAGGCAGAGAGAAAAGTTCGTGTTCGGTTTACAAGTGGGAGTTGGCTCAGTATGTTGGCGCAAGCCAAAAATAGGCAGCAGCTCATTACAGCCACACTTAGGAGGGTTTTTGAAAGACAGTGGTGAGGGAAAGGTCTCCGAGTGGGAAGAGCTCCAGTAGTTCACATGGCCGTCCACTTCGTGTGGAAAAATAGTGACTCAAGGTTAACTACACATGAAAGCACAGTAGTGATTGCCTAACCATCTTTTTTCCTAGAATGAAAAATATTCAACAATTAGGAACAAGAAGGTCTGGGGTAGAAAGATGTGGATGTACATATAGGAGTGCGAATGAAGTGTAAAAATCCTTGTATCACATGTTAACACTCACCAGAGAAAAGATACTAACCACTGAAATGACTCAGCCATTGATATCAGCCAGTCTCAGTCATCAGCCATCTCAGTGCTAGCACAATAGGCACAAGAATAAAGTAGCCACAGTAGCAGAAATGGAGGCTACCCATGAGGCCAAGAGTATGGACCCCTAAGGTTTATTTAGCTACTGCCATCAACAAATGTTCAATCTGACAGCAGCAGAAACCCATGGGGAGCCCCAAAGATGGCACAATTCATCAAAGATACCAACTAACCACCTGATGGTAAACTGACACAGTCTGTCCTTTCAATCTTAGAAGAGCTAGTGATACATATTTACAGGAATATACATATGTCCCAGGTTAGGATGTGCCTTTCCTGTCTACAGGCCCTCAGCTAGGATTGTGATCCGAAAGATTACAGAGTAATCTTCCAACAGGGGATACCCTGTGACATCCTGTCAGACAGGAAGACCTACTTTACAACAAAAGAGATGTGAGAGTGGGCCTGTGACCAAGCGATTCACTGGTCATCACAAACTGCAGCACTCAGAATCTGGCAGGCTTATGGAGCATTGAAGCAGCCTGCTGAAGGCAGAGCGAAGGTGCTACTTAAAGGCAGTACTCTATGAAGACTGGGTGCTAATCTCCAGGAAGCACTACATGCATTGAATCAAAGACCTTCATGTAGCATTGTATCCCCAGGAGAGGAAAGATACAGGAATGACTAGACTTACAATCACTCCCATCACTCCCAGTGACCAACTGGCAGCTTTTTGCTTCCTACCTCACAACTGTGGACTCTGCAGGATTAGAGGTCTTATTCTCCATAGGAAGCACACTTTTCCAAGGGGCACAGCAAGACTCACACTCAATTATAAGCTAAGCCTTCTGCCTATAGCACATTGGGCTCCTGGCGTCAAGGGACCAGTAGGGAAGAAGAGTGGTCACCTGATCTTGACAGGGGTATCTGACCCTGATCATTCAGAGGAAGTAGGCTGTTGTTATACAATATGTATGAAACAATATTGTATAAAAGCAATATTGTTATACAATATAAAAATATTGTATAACTTAGCACCTCTTGTGACAGTAAAGGGATAGAAATATCAACTAGAAAGAAATGGTAACTAGGGACTCAGACTGCTCCTGGAAGAGGTTGTGGGACATGCTATCAGATAAGCCACTGAGGCCGGCAGAGTTGGAAGATCAGGGTGAAGTGAATCTGGAATGGATAGGAAGAAGGCAGAAAATAAGTAACAATTACAGTCCCAAGATCAATGACAAGGGCAGGGGCCATAGTTTTTCCCATCCCCTCCTTCTTCTATATTTTCCTGCAGAAAGAGAGATCCATGGCAATTCTGAAGGATCCACTCTTGGAGCACATATGGAAAGTAGATCTAAAAGGTGCAAATAGTGGACTCTGGAAAACAAGATGGCAGAGTTTCCCAGATCACCCCTTCAAGGAAGGTTTTGCTATCTAGCTATGAAGTCATAGTCAGAGGGCATTTCCTTCTGATAGAAGCTATCAGTTCCTTCATGGTCAGCCTCAGCTACATAAAAATGCCTCACCTAAGAGCATGTCTTTCCTGGGCAACCCACACCAGGTGACTGAGCAAGTCAGGGCTTAATGGTCCAGTCATTTCTGCCTGACCCGGGAACACTGTGACAGGCCACACTCACTCCAGAGCTCCCCATGAGCTGGCCAAGGCTTTGGTGAACCTGCATTGTCATCTAACTTCTCTTTCTTCTCACTCCTGCTTCTCTTCCTTTCACAGGAGTTGATTCCTAATAAGTATCTTGCACCCCAAAATCTGTCTCACATCTGCTTCAGGAGAACCCAAATTGTGACAACATTTGTGCTGTCACAATTTATTTTACAAATACAAATTAGTTGGTGCTAGGGCAGTGATATTTATTTTTAAAAGTTTTTGCATCCAGAGAATATAATTTAATCACAGCATAGTCAATGCATGGTAAAGGAACTGTTTTGTTGAAGAATTTTAATGTAGTCAGCGTAGCCTTCATTCAATGTGATGTACTTTTACCTCTTGCCATTAACTAGTCTTCAACCTTAGGGGAAATGTTATACATTTATTTTTACCAAAAATGTAAAGAAATTTTCTTCCAGTGTAGTTTCTGTCTTCCCTAGAAGACAGGTGGAGGCATTACTCAGTAACAGGCAGAGAAAATCAGTTTCCTCTGGAAGAAGCACAGTTTTCATTGGTTGCCTCTCTCAGCTATTTCCTGGGAAGGCCTTTTTTGGTTTCAGTTACGGTAAACTCTTTGGACTGTAGCCAAATTCTCTACAAGTTCAAAAGTACAAAGCTCTTTAGGAGGCTTGCTCTTTTTAAATATTTTTTCAGAGGTTAAAAATTAAATTTGAAAAGAATATCTGGGGTGGAGAAGTATCCACAGTAGAGACACAGACCCTGAAGTTCTCCAACATGAAGCTTGCTCATGTTATTCTGTTGCTTTTGTGCTTCTACTTAAGTTTTTGCAAGGTAAGTAGTTCAATACTTTTGCAAACTATTTTAAGCAAATATTTTAAATGTTATAAAAATATATAAAAAATCTTGAGATACTAATTTGATTTAAAGATTACAATAGTTCGGTTACCAACAATGGCAGTGTATAGTCAGTAACAAAGATATTTTGTTTCTATCTTGATGAAAGAGCTTTAAGAAATTACTTTTTTTTGTATGCTCTTATCTGTGCATATAAATTAAACTAATGAGCATTTTAGTGATACAGATCAGTAACTTAGAGTAATCACATTTAATCAATAAACATTTACCAAGTTCTTTCTATGTGCAAAGGATAGTGCTGAGCAAATGGCAAGACTGACCTCTTCCATCAGTAGTCTTTTGCTACAGTTGTAGCAAGATGATATAAATATGCCGATGAAGAAATAATAAGCAAGTTTTAAAGAATATTTGAAAACTCAAGAGAACTTTTACAAGACAGTATATATTTAATTGCCAAAAATAGTGCAAATATCATGTGCCAAGGGACTTTAATGAGAGGAAAAATTCCTTCCTGCAAAGAAGTCAAGAAGAGTTTATAGACCAAATGGGAGTTTAGCTAGACCTATAATTCTGGGTTAGATTTGATCAATGGATAAAAAGAGAAAGTGATTTCCAGCCTTTCCAGTCTGGAGAAGCAGCAAGTACTATGGCAGAAAGATAGCAAAGCACCAGGCTCTTTCAGATGAATAAATTCATTCGATCAGAGTGGAGACTCCATGAGCAATTCAGGGAGTTAAAACTAAAATGACAGATTATAGCCAGGTTGAAAAGTTGTCTATTCAGGTTAGAAATGTTTAAGACATTTTAGATCTTTATTGATAATTGCCAACTTTTGTGATCACGAAAGAAGGCAGTAATGGAGGAAATAAAGACCAAAAAGGTACAAGGCATACAGAAAACAAATAGCAAAATGCAAAGTAAGGCCTTTCTTATCAGCAATTAATTTAAATATAAGTGGATTAAATTCTCCAACAAATAAGCAAAGATCAGCAGAATTGATTTTTTTTTTTAAACTCATGATCCAACTATATCCTGTCTACAAGAGACCCACTTTAGATCAAAAGATACAAATAATTTGAAAGTGAAAGATTGAAAGACAGTAGTCCATGTAAATAATAACCAAAAGAGAGCTGGAGTGTCCACACTAATATTAGATAAAATTGACTTTAATTGTCTCTTGTCATAAGGGACAAAGAAGGGCATTAGATATGATAAAAGAATCAATAAAAAAATATAATAATTATAAACATACACACCAAAAATAGAGCCTAAAATATATGGAATAAACATCGACATAACTAAAGGGAAGAAGAGAAGATTCTACAATAATAGTTGGAGACTTCAACACCCCACTTTCCATAATGACAGAAAATCTAGACAAAAGATGAATAAGAAAATAGAGGACTTTAGCAACACTATAAGCCAGACTGACCTAACAACTAGATATCTATAGAGCATTCCACCCAACAACAGCAGAATATGCACTTTTATCAAGTTTACATGGAGCATTCTCCAGGCTATACCATATGGTAGGCCAAAAAACATGTTTCAATAAATTTTTAAAAAATTGAAATGATATGAAGTAGCTTCTCTAAATACAATGGAATAAAGCTAGAAATCAGTAACAGAAAGAAAACTGGAAAGTTTACAAATGTGCAAATTAAACAATGTACTCTTAAACAACCAATGGTCAAAAAAATCACAAGGAAAATTAGAAAATAATTAGAGATGAATGAAAACAAAACACAACATACTAAAACATATAGGATGTGGCAAAAGCAGTGTTCAAAAGGAAATTCATAGCAGTAAGTACCTACAATAAGAAAGAACAAAGATCTCAAATGAATAACCTATGTTTGAACTTTCAACAACTATGTTTACATTTTAAACAACTACCAAACATTTAAAAAAGAATCAACACCAATCAACTAGAAAAAGAAGAGCAACCTAAATTGGAAGTTAGGAGAAGAAAGGAAATAATTAAGATTAGGTTGGAGATAGAAAAAAATAAAGAATAGCAAGATAATAGAATAAATTAAGCCCAAATTTGGTTCTTTGTAAAGATCAACCAAATTTGCAAACTTAGCTAGACAAAGAAAAAAAAAGATGCAAATAAATAAAGTCAGAAAGTGGAGACATTACTACTGACCTTACAGAAATCAAAAGAATGATAAGAGAATATTGTGAACAATTATATGCCAACAAATTAGAGAAACTAGATGAATGGACAAATTCCTAGAAACACACAAATTACCAAAACTGACTTAAGAAGAAATAGGAAATCTGAACAGACATAGATTAAATTAGTAACCAAAAATAAATAAATACATAAAAAGGAGGAAATACTTCCTAACTCATTCTATGAGCCCAATAGTGTCACTCTGGTACCAAAGTCAGACAAAGATATCACAATAAAAGGTACAAAGCAGAGATAAAGGCCACCTCCTACCCATCATTCCACCCATTCCCCCCAGTCAAATATTTCCAGAGATTCCTAGTATTCTTCATTCCTTTATATAGAAAGAGATTTCCATCTAGGATAATTTTCCTTCTGCTTGAAGAACTTTTCATAACGTTTATTTTAGTGCAAACATGCTGGGATTAATTCTTTCAGCTTTTGTATGTTCAAAAAGGTTATTTTGTCTTAATTTTTAAATAGTTTTTTCTGGGTATAGAATTATAGGTTGACAGGGGATTTTTCCCGGTATTTTTTAAATGTTGCTCCATTGTCACCTCCCTCTCTCTTAAAGCTTCATTCTTTCCCATTCTGTTAGATTATTGACTTCTGCCTATAATCATGATGAAATCTATTCTAACAAAAAAAACTCTTTATTCTATGTTCCTATACCATCTGTTTTTCTCCTTTGAACCCTACCACCTAATCTTTACTGAAAGCATAACATTCTTTTTCATTTAATTATTTTTTTCTCAAATCGATCCATGTATATAGTTTACAAAGGCAAATAATACCATAAGGCTTAAAACCATGATGACATTGTGAATGTTTAACAATAGGTTGAGCATAGATACTGATCAGTCAAATAAGATCATCAATTATCTTTGCTTATAATTTAAAATACCCCTATCGCACCCCTCTTCACCCCTGGTTCTCACTGTCCAGTGACAACCACTTTCAATTCTTTGCCGTTTCTTTTGCTATTTATATTAGATTCCTCAGTAACATGTTCATAAAACCATTTCCTTTAATCAGCTTCCTGGATTTTTAGCCACTCCATGTTCTTCAGAGGTACTAGATGCCTCAATTCCTAAGTTCTCTGTAGGGCTGAGTTGCTTTATCCTTATGCCTTCCTTCATTATGCTTGGGTTTCAGTTCCCTCTGGACTGATAAATCTCTTATCAATAGCCCATCTCCTTTTCAGTTTCCAGCATTTTGATAACATCTAGAGTCTGTAGTATCTCCATTCTCTTTGGCCTTATGTCTTTTTTTTTTTTTTTTTAATTCTTTTACTCTCATTTTATTGGGGCTTTCAGAAAAAGCAGAGATTTTTTTAAAAATCCCATGTTAAGTCTCCCACGTCTATGAATGAAATCAGTGAAAAGGGTAAGTCTATACTCTGCTTCCATTTCTTCACTTCCCATTCTGGCCTCAACTCACCAAAGTCTGGTTTCTGCCTCTAACGCTCAGCTAAAACTACTTCTTCAAAGGATCCCAATGACCTTTGCTTGTCAGATTTAGTGGCTTTTCAGTTTTCATCCTCTGAAGCTCTCTGCAGCATTAGACATACCAAACAAGGGAAGCAAAGCCTCCTTTGCTTGCTCCACATCTTTAGCTCCTTAAATGTAAATTTTCCTCCATGTCTTTGTTGGTTTTTTTTCCACCATGCATCCCACCATGCCCCTGAAATGAGTTTGAGCTGGAAAAAGGAGAAGCTTTCAACTAAAATGAAGGTTAAAGTTTCAATGATTGCACAAAGCTGGACATTGTAATTATTATGAGACTGTCCTAGAAACTAAAAGTCTTTTAAGTTTTTGTTTTTT
>NW_011888848.1:612045-624521 GCF_000151845.1 Pteropus vampyrus
TTCCACCATGCATCCCACCATGCCCCTGAAATGAGTTTGAGCTGGAAAAAGGAGAAGCTTTCAACTAAAATGAAGGTTAAAGTTTCAATGATTGCCCAGAGCTGGACATTGCAATTATTATGAGACTGTCCTAGAAACTAAAAGTCTTTTAATTTTTTGTTTTTCCTCTAATCTAAGAGTGACTGAAAAGTTATGACACTTGCTCATATTTCTCAGAAAAGATTTAAGGGATAAAAAAGGGAAAGAATCAAGTCGTTTTCTCCTTGCGCCTAATTGAAATAACGCTCTTTCAATAGAAGGGTGATATGTAAAAGGGTGACGGTCTCTGCTGTCAGGGTATTTACAGTCTTGTCAGTGGAAGATATAGGAGCGAAGTAATTATAAAAAATTTCAACTCCAGTAAGTGGTATATGAAACCATGAAAAGTATGTAACTGGTAGATTTCATTCTAAATCAGTGTGTCAAAAGCCAGTGTGGCGAATGACCAATGTGTCCAATTTTCTTATTTCTATGGCTATTTAATAAAGTTTTTTGAAAAGCACATTGGATAGAATGACATTCACCCCTTTTGCAAATTTTTGCATGGCTTTAAATTGACTGGTTTTTATTTGTCTTCATAACGGCATTTAAAGATTGCTTGATTTGTTTCTTCCCTAGCTTGCTGTTACCGCAGCTGGAGGAAATGAGAAGACAGGGGGGCCTATCATTGCTGGGAGATGAGGAAACTAGAGAACAGAATGCCCATTCACCAGAGGGGGCGGGGGGAGGGAGAGAGAAAGAGAGAGCTGGCTTTCCACAACCAACTTATGACCAAATTAGCCTGTTCCCAGACCTCACTGTATTTCTCTGGATCTTTGCAAGTCTAATTGGCCTCCTTCCTCTCTGATTCGATCTCCAGAAAGATCTTCCTCAATTCAAATTTACTTCCATGCTTCAAGTCCCTCAGTGGCTCCCTCAGGACCTGCTCCCTTATCTGCCTCACTACCATCTCACTCTATCATCCAACCTCAAGCAAGCTATTCTCTTTCTCACAGCCCTGCCTGGAGTGCCTACCTACCACTCATCTGCCTGCTGCCTCCTCAGTGCCCTCAGAGTTCAGTCCAGACATCAGCTTTTCCTGGAAATGTTCCCAAGTCTCCTAGTCAGCCAGAGGCATAGAACACTGTCCTCATGGCACGCTGGCCCAGGCTTACCAGAGAATCATCAGTCAGACTTGCCTGTCTCCCTTCAGGTCGGTGTGCTCATTAGGACAGGGACTTTTACTCCTCTGGTCCTAGCCTGAAGTCGCTCCCTGGCACAGACTAGTGCTTACTAATTTGTTCATTGCATTAATTGATAAATGAGTTAATGATCTGTCTTCCAAGCTTCACATACACACATTTCCCTTTCCTACATAACACCCTACATAATATCTCCAAGTGCCTGTCCTTCAGGGACCTCAGACTCAGCAGGTCTCAAACGAAATTCATAATGCTCTACTCCAACTTACTATCTATTTTGATTAATGGCATTATATATCCTTACTATCACTTAACCTCAAAACCTAAGACCCACCCTCAACCCCTACATGGAATAAATTGTCCATTCCTGTTGCTTTTGCTTGCGTAATTGTCTTTCCACATCATTCTCACACTTCACTTCTGCTGCCTCTTCCTGCCTAGTTTCCTGACCAAAGACAATCCCATCTGAAGCACACGTACTCCCTGCATGCCAGTCAGCTGGGACCACTCATGACTCCCTGAATGCAGTCTGCACCATCCCTCCTGGGTTTTACTAGCACCAGCCCTCTGCTCACATCTGTCCTTCCACCCCTTGCTCAAATGCTACCACCTCCACGAGGCATTTTTAAATCACCCTTGAAATACTTACCCTCTTCCATTCTGGCTCTCCAAGAGCACTGTGTCATATTTGTACCACTGTTATATCATTAACCACAGTCTTCCTGGTACCCCAGTTATCATGTGCATTTCTGTCTTGGCGCCCTTAGAAGACAGAGCCCATGTCATATTCATCTTAGCAGGACTTTGCACACAATAGGAGTTTAACAAATAGTTTTACATTTACTAATAGAATTAATCAATTTCAAGCATCGGTTCATTCCACAAGACTATATTTGGCACCCAGTTTTTTTCTCCTTAACATGACTGATTGATTTCTTCAAAGGAAGAATTTTTGGCTGGCTTCAGGATAGTAATAGCTGCCATTGATTTCATACCCAGTACCTGCCAAGCATTATATGCTTCTAATCTTTGCAATAACTTTGCAAAACAGAATATATTATCCCCACTTTACAGGTAAAGAAACAAACATCATGAGGGTAAGTAACTTGCCCAAGACCATGTAACTGTAAATGCTCAAGCTGGGACTAGAAGCCAGGTTTATCTAATTCTAAAAATAAGCAGATCACTTCCCCCTCATCTGTACTGGGGGGGTAGGTGAGCCTGATTTGTTCCTCTCCTTCACCTATTCATCTTAAAAAAGAAGATTTTACTTTGTTGCTAAGTTAATGTTTATTTTGTGTTTCATAGGTCACGTCAACATCAGACACATCTCATGAGGATCTGGTGGAGAAACAGTGCTTAACCGAAAAATTCACACATCTCTCCTGCCATAAAGTCTTCTGCCAGCCATGGCAGAAATGCATCGAAGGAAAATGCATTTGTAAACTCCCTTATCAGTGCCCAAAGAATGGGACAACAGTGTGTTCAACCAACGGGAAAAGCTACCCGACTTACTGTCAGCAAAAGAGTTTGGAATGTATTCAACCAAAGGCAAAGTTTTTAAATATTGGAGCATGTACACCTTCAGGTAGAAAAATCCTTGTTTATTCTATGACATAAGAAGGAAATTGTCTACCGTACTTTCTATTAGAAAATACTTTTCCTATGAAATGTTACGATGACGAATCGAAATTCTTCTCTAGACTCTCAGTAGTAACTGGGGTGATAACTAGAGAAATCAGGGTTCACCAGACTGTAGCCAGACCTTGGATCCAGAGCCCGAGGCCAGTCCTCCCTTCAGTGTCCATGCCATGCTTTGCCACCCAGCCTTTCAGATTTGTCCCCACCCTCACTTATACTTAGCTAAAGAGTCATTGAGTTGGTTTAGAATCTAGCAAAAAAGTCTTTATATGAAATTGGTTCTGACATGGAGCCCCTCTCTGGACCTTCAGCCCCAATAATTTATTCTAGCATTCATCCTACCAGCCCCTACCTTTCTCCCTAGCCCTGATCCCACTGACCCTGATCCAAGGGAAGCTCAGGCTACTGTTGACCTAGGACATACTCCAACCTACCAAACTTGGTGCATTGGATCAGAGAGGTTGTCTACACTCCATTTGTAAGCCTAATGTAGTGAAGAGGCTGGGATGCTAATGTGTGTTTTAGTGGAGTGGTTTAGATTAGGGATTTCACTGTCAGTCAAATTTAATTGCAAGCCCGCAAGCTCCTTCCAAGTCCCATCTTGGTTACTGACGAGCTATGCGAACTTTCTAAAGTCCAGTTTCCACATTTGTAAGATGTGAATCATAGTAATTCCTAACTCAGAAGATTCTGATGGAAACTAAATAAAATGATATCTGTTTGGGCACAAAGAAAGTACTTGTGAAATTTTAGCTATGACAGCAAATCTCAGGCTTGTCTTCTGATATCGGTTATCAGAGGCACTCGATGAATTTACAGAGGAATACTTAAAACATTCTTTTTTAAGACACTGTGATATACACTAGCTCACAGTAACCTAAATATTTTTGTGGCGCTGAGTTAAGACGTTGAGGTACTGTGGAAAAACAGAAAGAAAGCTCCCTCTTGAAGCCCATATCTGTCGCCTGCTGGAGAGGAGGAAAGCAATAGTGGAGGTTATTTTGTCAATGTTAGACTTTTGTTCTCTTGAGGCATCGAGGACCTTAAATATATGAAAATACACAAATCTTTCTCACATTTTCATTATTTGTTTGGCTTACTCACTTTTAAGGGCATGGACTTTGGAGTGCGATCGGTATAGCAGATTCAGGTCCCTGGCTTCATCACTTGAGCGAGTAACTTAACCTCATGTATAAACATGGAGGAATTTGGGTTCCTCATGTGTAAAAATAGGGATAACAGCTTAATCTTCATGGTGTTGATGTAAAGATTTTTTGATAATCTATATATCTGGATAGTATACATACTGACACATAATAAATAATAAAGTAATCACTTATCATTACTTGTTAAAATCTTCATGGAGTTCAAAGTTAATTTAAGATTGTCTATTTCAGAGTTGGCTCCATAGTGTAGTGGTTAGCACGTCTGCTTTACACACAAAAGGTCCTGGGTTCACGACAGGCCAGGCTCAGGGCACGCGCTTCGAGCCCCTCAGAGGAGAGATATCTCGTCCCGCCTTCAAAGATCCAGTTCTAAAAAAAAGGGAGACAGCAACATCCATAGGTCAGGGGTGAAAGGGGCGGGCAGTGGGTAAGAAGGGGGGCTAATTAAAGAGGGGAAAAAATTTTTTTTAAATAAAATTATCTATTTTATTATTTTAAAGGCTTTTAATCAAGAGAAGAGAATGCCTAATTATTGCTCATTCTTTTGGCTTTATTTTAGGTCAATTTTATGTTTCCTTGAAGTATGGAAATAACGAATCAGAGGGAATTGTTGAAGTAAAACTTGCAGACCAAGATAAGAAAATGTTCATATGTGATAACAACTGGAGCATGACGCAGGCCAACGTGGCCTGCCTTGACCTTGGATTTCAACAGTGAGTGCCTGTACCAGGGGATTTTCCTAAGGTCGATTTTATTGTTCCGACTATTTGTTTTTTGACTACCTAATCTTTCCGTGCCTTGATTTCCTCATATGCAACCTGAGAATCTTGTCTCATAACATTGTTATGAGGATTAAATGTGCTCTTGTTTGACTAGCGCTAGCACAGTGCTGGGCAGCGGGCAACTGAGTGTTAAAATGCGTAGATACGAATTCTTTGCTGATTCAGAGCTGGAAATATGTTCATTACTGTCTGTTTCTACTCATCTATAATTATGTCTACTTTTTCATACCTAGTATTATTTATTTATGCCTTCTTTCTTTTTTTCTGATCAGCTTTACATAGATTTGTCTATCGAATTAGTGCTTTTGATTTTTATATTTGTAAATTGTCTCTTATTTATTTTCAACTTCATTAACTTATGCTATTATCTTCGGCTCTCCCTCCTTTTCTCTGTTGTATTTCTTCTAATTCCTTGAGTTAAATGCTTAACTCATCAAGTTTCAATTTTTTTTTTCTAATGTAAACATTTAAGGTACAAATTTCCCCCTAGCTAGTGCTTCATCTGCATGCCATAAGCCTCTATAAGTGGTATTTTATTTATTGTTGTGTGCAAAATACGTCTAATTTTCAATATAATTTCTTCTTTATAATTTAGAAATTTTTTTCCTTCCTAATGAATATGTTTGCTTTTGATTAACTTTTTGTTATTGATTTTCTATTTAATTGTATATAGTCAGAGAATGTCTCTATATGACAATTGTTTAAATCTGTTGAGACTTGCTTCATACTGAGTATATTTTAAATGCTTAATGTGCAGGGTTCTATATAATAGATATTCATTAGAATAAGCAAGCTGATTAACTGCCTTGTTCAAATCTTTTCCCATTTATTTACTTACAAGCTTTCTGTGTCTTTATCTTTTAAGTGTGTCCTTTATAAACAGCATATATCTAGATTTTAAAAAATCCAACATGACAATCACTGTCTGACGAGCATAGTCCACTTACATGATTGCGATTATTTTCATTGCTGAATTATTTTTCCTATCTTACTTTGAGCTTATTATTTACCCTGCTTTTTCTATGCTCATGTTTCTTCCTTTTCTAACTTCTATTAGGTTAATAAAGTTGTTGTTGTTGTGCTGTTGTCATTGTTGTTTTGATCTTCCCCATTTTCCTCCTTTATGTGGTTTCGAAATTACATATTCTATTTCAATTCCTTTAGTGGTTATCTTCACATTTATACCATGAATCCTTGACTTAGCAAGTCCTCACCCTCTTCAGGAATAATACAAAGAATATCATGACCCTATTTAAGTTTCCAGTATTTAGTTCTACCTTATTTTAATATGTCCTTGAAATTCATTGATATTATATTATAAGCAATTATTATTACTGTTGTTCAGTTAATGCTTACTCAGAGTTGCTTGGTTTTTACCAACTTCTTGGATTTTGCTATTTCTTGCATCTCACTCCATAATTCTGGATTCGATTTTTTTCTTCTTAAATTATATTTGCTAGTAGTTCATTAATGAGAGTCTCATCATTAAATAGAGCCACAGAGTATTTATGATTTTCAACACAATGTGACCTACAATCTATGATTCAACCTAATGGCAAACTATCTCAGTTTTTAATCTCTCAGTATTTTGTTCTTATCATATTTTGCATAGGCTCATGGACAGAATTCTCTGATTTGAGCCAGTGAATAATTCCCCAACTTCTTTAAGAGTTCATTGTGGGCATTTGTTATAGTTTATCTAGGAATTTTAGGTAGTTTTAGGTTGAGAAGTTTTTCAGATTATTCATCTGTCAGATTGCCCCAAATGCTCTCATTCGCTCTCATATGTTGGTGCTGTTTGGCAGGGTTTCATGACTACTATGTCCTCATTATGATCTGAAATCATTTAAAAATATCCTTCTTGTTCTCTTTAATTGTTCTCTTTTTGCCTTTCATTCTAATTTATCTGATATTAATATTGCTATTACTGCTTTATTTTTGTTTATATTTCCCTGATGTATCTTTGCTCAACTTTTTATTTTTAACCCGTTTTTCTCATTTGCTTCTAAAGAGAAGCAAGGGACAATTTAATGTCCTGAAAGAGTAATTCACAATAACTCCAGGATATTGGGTCTTTGAGGTAACCTGTTGCCCACACAAATTTTGAATGAATTGAGAAGTCTAAGCAATGGTTCGTGGATAGCAAAATATCATGTAATACTGGCAGGGATGAACTGAGGATGTAGCTTAGTGTAGAAGCAAAATGGACCTGCTAGAATTAAACCAACTTAACCTCCCAAATCCTAGGCAACAATAGGGCCAACGTGGTAAGCCTTACAGCATGGGGCAGGTGGAGAGGTGTCCCTCCCTCAAAAGATGGGAAAACTGGGTTGACCTTGCCTGATGTATATTTCCAAAATTCCCTGATCAAATTAGTCCATTCCCTTTCGTGGAGAAAAGAGGAGATGGAGAGAGGCTGACACATCTCAAGTTGGAAGGAAACATCAGGAGCGAGGAAAAAGAAGCAATCCTCCTTAAGAAAGAGAGGAAAGGAAACCAGCATTTGCTGAGTGCTTGCCTCATATAGAACTTCGGCTAGACAGTTTAAACTGATTGTTATAGTTAATCTTTAGAAAACTTGGTGAGATAGTTATATTTCCTTTTACAGGTGAAGTTACTGAGGCTCAGAGAATTTATTTAAGCATTTTGCCCTATCTAATAAGAGGAAATTAGCTGTATTCCTTTACATCTATAGTAAGGTTATAAATGCAAAGTACTAATTATTCTACCCTAATGTTTCATTTATTTTATTGGCAGAGGTGCTCTTGATACTCAAGGAGAGTTTCACTTTCCTGAAGATCACCATATGAATGAGACTGATTGTTTGCATGTGCATTGTCGAGGATCAGAGACCAGTTTGACTGAATGTACTTTTACTAAGAGAAGAACTGAAAGTTATCAGGGTTTAGCTAGAGTGGTGTGTTACACCCAGAATGCAGGTTGGTAGAGTACTTGCCTGATATTTTCCCTTCCTTCGAGGTTATTTATTTTATACCAGGTCTGTAGTAAACAAACAAATGACAGATACCCAGTTGCCAGTCACAGAGGCAAAATCATATTTTGGGGCTTAGAGCCTAAATTGTGTTTTTCCCCTATTGTGCCTTTTTGCCATTCAAATAGTATTTCTATCCAGGTTCCTATATGGGAAGCAAAATTGCTTGACTCCCCTTCGCTTGCTTGAACATCTGGATTAAATTTAGCGAACATATGTCAATCAAACATCAGAAGAAACCTCAGTATCTCCTTTGAGACATCCAGCCTACACATATTCCTTTAAAATATTTATGTGGTCACATCCGTGTCTCAGCTTCCAGGCAGTCACTTTTATCCTTCATCCTGACATTGGAATATTTTAGCCATGTATATGTTGTTAAAGGCCAACGCCTTTCATGGTGCTAAAAAATGTACCATCAAAATATAAATGGCACTGCCCAAGTAAGTCTAAGTGGGGGTGGGGGTGGGATTAATGCAGTAGCATGAAAAGAACGGATAAGTACCAGTGTTTACCAGTGTCAGCAAGGGCTTCTAATTCCTGAACCCTCACCTCCAAGCTCAGCAAGTACAGGCCTCCACAAATGAAGACACTTTCAGAGATAATGAAAGGACCTCCATAAGCCAGTTTGGGCATTTATTTTCCTTATTAGTAGTTTATACTAGGTTGATGCTACCAATACATTTTATATCAATTTCTATTTGATGCCCGACTTTATCTTAATGTCCCCATTATTCCAAAAAATGTGATTAAGATATCACCCACAACTCTATAAATAAATTCCACAAAGATAATTCTTACTTTACAGTTTCTCCAACAAAGGACTCCTTTCAGTGTGTGAATGGGAAATACATTCCTCAAGAGAAAGCCTGTGATGGGATCAATCACTGCGTAGACCAAAGTGATGAGCTGTGCTGCAAAGGTAGAGATAACTCTGGCCTTTACACCTCTGAAGGCATTCTTGTGACTAAGAACGTAGAAACGACTTTGTCATTGAATTTAAGATTCCATCTCATTCAACTTCAAGAATGAAAAAAAGAACAAAACCTCTTCTATTTATTTATGTTTGCACAGGGTGCCGAGGCGACAGTTTCCTTTGTAAATCGGGTGTTTGTATTCCAAACAAGTATAGATGCAATGGTGAGGTGGACTGCATTACCGGAGAAGATGAAAGTGATTGTGAAGGTGATTTAAAGTGCCTTGGTTACTTTTGCTCATTATTCAATCCAGTAATTCTGAAACTATTCTTAGGCAAATTGTGATCTTGAGTGACTGTAGGATGGCGTAGCAGTAAGAGTGCTATTGAGTAGGCATTTGAAGAACTATGGTATGTCCTTCTTTCATATCTTTATTCGTCATTTCAGAACTTTGTATTAGAAAATTTCCCACCTAACAAAATCAGATAGACGATTAAAATGAAACCCTATGTACCTATCTCCCAGCTTTAACAATTATCAATATTTTGCCAGTCTTGCTCAACTTATTTATTTTGGAGGAAATTTCAGATATCACATACCTTCATCTGTATACATCTCTAATGATAACATTTTATATGTACAACCATCTTCTTATTAGTACACCTAAAAATAATAATAATTCCCTAATACTATTTAATAACAGTCCATGTTCAAATTTTCACAACTGTTTCAAAAATGTCTTTCTAGAATTAATGTGTTTGAATCAGGATCCAAAAGAATTTAACACTGTTTGGTTTTTAAGTTTTTAAAGTCTCTTTTTTTTCCTTAAGAATTACTCACCCATCTACTCTCAATTTTTTTCATGCTGTCGATTTTTTAAAGAAACAGGGTTGTCTGCCTACAGGATGTTCCTTCTTCTGAATTTATAGAGACTTTATTAGATGCAAAGTTCAATGTTTTAGGCAAGAATTCTTGATGTGTAATTCCTATTACATATAATGTCTTGTCTGGTTGTCCCACTTCTAGTGATGCTAAGATTGATCTCACCTTTAAAACACTTATTCCACAACCTTTCACCTTAATGGTGCTTAATGTGATTGTTGCCTAGATCAAATTTGTCAAGAGGGACTGTAAAATGGTGGTTTCTAATTCAACATTCCTTCTGTTTTATTAATTTCTACAAAAATAACTTTTCTTCATCAACAATTTTGTTTCCATAGAATGCAGTTCATTTTAGAGAGGAAGAATCATGTTTAACTCTTTCCCTTTACTGACCAAGTTTCAAAGCAATGAGCTGACGGTCTTTGCTTTTTGGTGCTCATTGAAAAAACTCCAATGTGAATACTATTTACTAGGTGCCTACTCTGTGCCACATAGACTGACTTCTTGCTCCCATAGATGTTTCTAGAAGAAAAAGCTAAGTTGTTACATTAATTTATTTACTTAATGAATATTGACTAAGTTCTTACTATGTGATGTGTACCAGGCCCTGTTCTAGGTGCTAGGGTTACAATAGTGAATACCATTTCAAAAATCCCTGCCTCTGCATAGATCTTACATTCCAGAGGGGGAGACAGACAATAAACAGGAGAAATAAACAAAATATCTAGTAAAAGAATCAGTAATACGAAGAAAACTAAAGCAAGGGAGGAGGATATAAAACGTCAAGGGTAAGTTCTAAAATTTTACATTAGGTGGCCTGGGAAGACTCATTCATTGAGGTTACTTTTACATAAAGAGCTGAAGAAAATGATGGAGCCAGCCATGCAGAGATCTGGGGAAGAGTGTTCTAAACAGAGGCAACAACCAGTGCAATGTTCCTGAGACAGGAACATTCCAGTAGGTTTGAGGAATAGGCAGCAAGAAGGCTATTACGGCGGGTGTTGCAGGTGATGATAGTGAGAGATTAAAGGCAAATAGTAGGAGAGGCTGGAGGGGTGGGTAGAGTGGGGGGATCAGGGCCTGTTAGTGAATGAAATTAGGACTTTAAGCAGAGGAGCGGCACGACCTGACTTACATTTAAAATCAAGATTACTTTGGCGGCTGGGTGAGAAACAGTCTGTACAGGGGTAAAAGGAGAGGTAGGGAGACCGGTGAGGAAGCCACTGCACTAACCTAGGGAAGAGATGATAGTGACTACGATAAATGAGAAGGAATGGAAATGACGAGAAGCAGTCAGATTCTAGATCTATTTTGAAGCTAGAACTGAAAAGAGTTGCTGATAGATTGGCTGGGAGTGTGAGAACAAATGACCAGTCAGAGATTAGTCCAGGGGTTTTGGCCTGAGAATTGAAAAGATGGACCTACTTTCAACAAAGATGAGGAGAGCTGCTAGAAGAGACTTATATGTACCTGGCGGGTGGGGCTTAGCCAGCCGTGAGCTGGTAAAGGTTTAATGGTTGGCTTTGAGAGGGAGAAGGAAGCCCTGATTTGTAGCCTTTGCTAATTCTGTGGTGTAAATACTCCCACCATGGGTAATTTCAAGCCCTTGACATGATATCACAGAACACAAGCTGGGAAGTGACACAACGGCCTCCCGTGCAGTGATAGAGTCCATGCCAGGATACCCCCGAATTACTGTAAACTGTTTATTGCAGTTTTTTGTCCTTGTCTTACCTTCCTTTCTCAACAGTAAACACCTTGAAAACAGAATCTATCTCACTATTTTTATATTCCAAATGTCTTAGGTAAAGTACCTCATACACAAGCAATAAATAAAGATATGTATCTATACATGAATTAATTCTATTTTGTCATTACTTGGTATGACAAGTATTTGACTTTACTGAAATTTTGTTTAATCTTCCATTGATATCACTACTTAAATTAAAAAACACACTTTTTAGGATTTCAAATCATATTATTTCTTTTGAAGGGTATATAAGCAGTTGAGCAAAAAGCCTTTCATGTTTATTAAATGTAGTTAAATCTTCTGTAAAGAGAAGGGAGAAAGAAATTTCAAAAAATATTTTATGGAGGAAGACAGTAAGTCATGGCTTTTGTCAGCAAAGCTTAACTGTTTCCTCCCACCCCTATTTTATTGAGATATAATTGATACACAGCACTGTATAAGTTTAAGGTGTACGGCATAATGACCTGAAACACATATATTATGAAATGATTACAAGAAGTTCAATTAACATCTATCACCTCATATAGTTACATTTTTTTTTTCTTTGTGATGAGAACTTTGGGGATTTACTTTCTTAGCAAGTTTTAAATAAGTCATACAGAAGTGTTAACTATAGTCACCATGCCACAGAGTACATCCCCAGTCCTTATTTATAACTGCTTGTAAATAGATATACCTATCATACCTTTTGGGCACCTTTACCCAATTCCTCTCCCTCATCCCCTGCTGCTGGTAACCACACTGGATTTCTGCGTCTAGGAGTTTTGATTTTTTAAGATTCTACATATAAGTAAGATCATATAGTATTTGTCTTTCTCTGAAGCTCTACAGTTTGATTTCACTTCTTCAGTATAATAATATTTTGGGTTTCTTCTCCTCCTACTACTCCTCTTTCTTCTTCACTCCCTCCCTCTCCTCCTTCTCCTCCTAAAGGTTAAAGTCAAAGAACATCAAAAACAAAAATCCTACTCCAAGGGAATAACTACAACATAAAGCTTACTTTTCTTAACAGTTTCTTGAATCTATATCAAAAATCCATTTAGTCAACTGTCATTGTTACTTCAGTTTACCCTTCTATTTCTGTAATGAGTCTAATTTTTCCCCCTCTAAGAAAGAGCAAGTGAGA
>NW_011888848.1:625055-630329 GCF_000151845.1 Pteropus vampyrus
ATTTTATTTGCGTGAAAATCATCTCTACACTACAGTGAAGTTTTTGTTTTGTTTTGTTTTTAGAAGTTGGATATCCTGAAATTAAAGGTAAGTGCACTTTTATAATAGAAAATTAATATTACAGAATTGAAAACAAGAATAAGGTGTTATAACTTTTATGATATATGTACAGTATATCAATATAGTGTGCATTTTTCTCATATAAAAATTATCCTTTGCTGTGGTATAAATTTTTAAATTTTTTCAAGACTTTTATATATGGCTCAAGGTAAACATTTTATTAAATTCTTGGGATATTACAGAATTGAAACAAAATAAAAATACTGCTATCTTCTGCTATTTTAATGTAACTATTAACTGAAGATCCTATGACCACGTGTTACCAATGACCCAGCTTTCACACTGGTTTAGGCACAGAGGCATTTTTGCACAGTGTGATACACTCGTTCTCATTCTCACTCTCCCCGTCCACAGCCTGCTACCACCACCACCCAAAGTGGAGCATCCCTGCTCATTCCACCTTTGCCAAATACCCTTCACCTCTTTCTTCACTTTTCACTCAAAACCAAGGCAGCTCCTGACCAAACTGCCACCAGAGGACAAATACCTCTTTCTTTGCATGATAGGTATTCTTTCATTTACTTTTGTAAGCCTAATGTTCTCAAATCTAGCTCTTTAGGATCTCTCTTTATCATTCATATAAAATGACTACCAGAAGTTCTCAGTCCCCCTTAGGATTTCTTAGGATTCCTGGGGGACTTTTATATGCTCAAGGTCACCCCTAAGTGTCTAATCTCAATTATTTCTTTGCAGTCCCATTCTCTTGTCATCCCACCCTCCAAGGCTGCTGCTGTTCCCACCACTGCCCCCTTTCATTATTCCTTCCCCCTTTCCTCCCTCTTTCTCTTCCTTCCTAGTTTCGAACCAGGGGCAAAGAGATGAGTCAGTCATACTCCTCAGCTCATTGCACATGACCATCACTGGTCCAAGCGAGGCCCCATTCTTGTATTTATTCTCCTTTATCCCTGTAGCTTACTCCCATTCCCCACAGCAACCATTTTAATGTGATTTAATGTTTGTATGTATTCTTAGCCAAATGTGTACTATTATCTTGTCAGCATACATTTTTAATTCACATAGGATTTTGTCGTAGAGCTCATAGTGCCTTTTTAAAAAAAATTTCACAAAGCATTATATGTTAAAGATCTGTCCTTGTTGCTATGTGCCCATTTAATCTGTTGCTTCCAACTGCTGAATAAAATACTTTGTGGTGTCTTCGACTTTCACGATTTCCTCTCTGCTTTCTCAGTAGTGGACTCTTAGCCCACAGTCACGCTGTGATGAATATCTTCTTCTTAGGGATGTGCAGGAGGATTTCTTTGAGAAATCCAGCCGGGCAAGGGATTGCTGGGTCTCGGGGTACACATCTACTTAGTTTGACTAACTAGTGCCCGTGTGTTCTTTGGAAGAGCTGCACAGTCCTCACTTCCACCCACCATGCCCGAGGGTTCTCCTCATCGCACGAACTTTAATATTATCCAGTGTTCTAATTTTGCTGGTATCATACTGTCAAATGATATGGTATTGTTTATTAATTTAAAGTTTTGCAATAACCAAAAATTCCGAGTCTGTCTTATATGCATACTAGCTTTCTGAGTTTCCTCTTCCCTTTCTTTCCTCTTTGCTTTCACCAGTTCACGTCTTTTGCCTCATTTCGTGTTGGGATTACAGTCTTCTTTCTTTTCAGTTTGCATTCTAGATAATAATCCATTTTCAGTTTTAGATAGTGCATATATCTTCTATTCTGTCACTCATCTATTAACTTTATTCATAGTGGGCTTTGTTGAATGTAAGTCTTTAATCTTTATACAAAGTCACTGTTTTTCTCACGGGTTTTTCCTTCAGAGCTCTGTGCTGTTCTTCTAATATCTAGCACACCTCAGCTACACTGAACTTTCCACATCTTCCTTTGCTGAGCATTTAATATGAATCTTTGAGTCTTCTCTTTGATTCATGAGGGTGCTTTTGTGAAAGCTCTGAGCAGAGCCTCTCTCTGCCTCGGAAGATAACCTATGTGTGTGGCAAAACAGATACTTATATGTCTCTCCCAAAAAGAACTTGGGAAATCCAGGGTTAAGACACAGGACTCCTTCAGCAAAGCAACATCACCCTCTGGGCCATGACCTCACCCAAGACAGAGTTGCATGTTGGTGGGAATCTACCTTTAGGTCTCCAGGTCAAAGAAATCGGGATCCCGTGCATAACTGCAATCAATGTTCTAGGACAGCAGAGTAAAGATGGAACCATCCCATATAACTTCAAGCGAAATCTAAGGAAGAAAGGAAGAGAGAATCTTTTCTATTCGGATTTCTGTATTCCAGATGTCTAATACTAACCATGCCCAATACCGAAACCAGTGAAATACCTTTTTTGCATGACCCCTGAAAGAAGTGCCTTATTATGTACAGAAAGAGAGGAGCCTTTTTAATATTGGCTCAAGACTCTTTTGGTCAGTCAGTGACTGCTACCCCCCACCCATGTAAGGACCTTGTATATGGAAAATTGAAAGAAAAGCTCTTCTTCTCTGACCCAGGCATTTTGTCTGCTCCAAACACAGGAAATTGCAACACCATGAGCGCCACCATTCACTTGTATCAACAGACACCTCTAGTTTGTGCCTGCAAAATTTCTACGTAGTTCATCCTGAGCCTTCACAATTATCTAGCCAAAAAAACAAAAAAAGGACATCGGAGGGTGTGCTTTGGGGATTTCGTACTATCCTTTTGAAAGGGAGGACAAATCTTAAGATAGAAAATTATCAAAGTTTAAATGATTTTAATGATTTAATTTTTACTATAAGCATAACTTTAAATACTGGAACTTTTGTTTTATAGAAGAAACAGAAATGTTGACTGCTAATATGGATGCAGGTAAGTTAACACTCTTTTGCACTGGTTTAGGTTTGCATTTTAATGTCATGCATGTGTGTATGTAATATAATTAATTCAAGCAGCAGTTACCTTTAATATCAATTTAAATAGAAAAAGAACATTACTTTTCTCCTTTATCGCTTTTAAGGAAAAAAAAAGTTGTAAGAAAAACTTTTAAGAAAAAGATAATATGCTTTCCAAGAATTGCTTTAAAAATGAATTGATGCATATGACTAATTTTGAAGTGAAAATAATACTCTAGTCCTACGTAAAATTTTTCTATTTATTATGAGCTTTATCAGGTCGGTTTTGTCAAAAACAACCAGATTTCAAGCATGATCCAGGAACTACATTTTGAAATAGAAAAATAATACTTTTTAACTGAGTTAACCTGTTCCTTTGCAATGTTTTAAACCATGCATGATAAAAGAGGGTCTGTGAAGATCTGTGCACAACAGATCTTTAGTGTACAACCCTGGCCAGTTGTACACTAAAAACGAAATTAAGTATTAAATTCTTAGGAAGACAGTAATTGATAAGAGCTTTCAGGTCAGATTGACTTGTGTTAAATCCTGACTCAGTTATTTATTAGCTATGTACCCTTAGGTGAGTAACTTAAGCTCAAATACAAATTGGGAATAAAATAGCTCCTTATTTTAGGAGGATTTTAAACTGAAGTGCACATAAGACTTCTCATTGCCAGGCCCCAAAATTAATTAACATTTTTAAAATCAGGCAACAAACAAAAGATTTCTTTTTCAAAGCTATAGATACTCAGAGGGGATTTGCAACAAAGGCCCTTTATTTTCTGCTCAAGATAACATTAATTTTCAGATACTACCCTAGCTGGTTTCACAGCCCTCAATAAATGAGGTCTTTCTTCTTTCAAAGGTTCAAGCAGAAATTTAAAACTTACCATCATACTCTTCCCCCAACCTTAGGAGGGGTAGGAACCCCACCCACCAAATCTATCCGCATTTGTTCAGGACTTTTCTCCCTCAAGAACTTAGCTCCTTATATGCTCAAGGTAACTGACAGTGATATTAATTTTCCTATCTCATTTGGGGCTAAGAAGCAAGTCTGCAAAAATTTTCATGAAATGGTAAAATATAGAGAAAGAATACAGAGGACATCTTTTACTTTTTTCCTTTGTCTTGAATTATCTTGCAAATTCATGTCTTAAGCCCAGCTCTACTGAGTTTTTGTTCCTAACAACAAATCCACCACATCTCAATGCTCACAGGGGAAGGGAATGTCATCGCATGTCAAGTGGCTAAAAATAAATGTCCCCTCCTGGCCAGCTGACCCTGGATTGTCTAGGGGCTGCAGGCACATTACCCCTCAGGGTTAATATGATCAGATTAAATGAGATAACTATGTACAAAGTACTTAGCATGGGGTTTGACACATGTTAATATTAACATTATTGAAAAGATTTCATATGAACAGCCTCTAAAAAGTAAAAACTGTGAAAGTGAGAAGACAAGGTTCTCCATGAGACCCTTACCCTGAGCTGTCCCAGTGGTAATGCCTGGACATGTGGCATCTTTCACTGGCCAGAGGTTGGTAAATGTTTAACCCCTCAGCCAGCCTTTTTCTGTCACTAGTCCACCTTTAAAAAGATTTTGAGAGAATCAAGCCAATTTTAATATTAAGCCAAAATTTTAAAACAAGACGAATAGTACAGTTTAGCATCCAAAATAATTTACTAATGAATGTAGCCTCTTTCATATTAGCTGTGACTCTGCTGTTTTTGTGGCATAGATAATCAAGAAGTGTCTTCCCACAAGGTAATGGGTTCAAAATCATGATGCAATCTCTTCTTTTCTTGAAGAAAGAAAACGAATAAAGTCATTCTTCCCTAAACTATCCTGTGGAGTTAAAAACAGCACGCCTGTTCGAAGGAAAAGAGTAGTAGGAGGGATGCCAGCCCAAGTGGTAAACCTGCACAAAAAGCCCTAACGCGATCTCCCAGGGGCAGCCCAAGTGTGGGGAGAAAGCGGGGTGGGAAACTTATCTGTAAGAGACTGGGAGTCTCACAACGGAAATATCTTAGAGCCACCTGTTTGTAGAATGGAAATGACCACACAAATGTCTTTACAGGGAGACTTCCCATGGCAGGTGGCCATTAAAGATGATGGGAAAATCAACTGTGGAGGAGTTTATATTGGTGGCTGTTGGATCCTGACTGCTGCACATTGTGTCAGGTAAATAATGTCTCCAATAGATTTTTGATTTCCTGAAACAATGAAAATGGATAAGAGAGATTGTGGCGAATAATAAATGAAAACATATCTGAGAAAAGTCATTGACAAGTTCCACTCTTAAACTGTTATTCATAATA
>NW_011888848.1:630379-636197 GCF_000151845.1 Pteropus vampyrus
CCCTAACGCGATCTCCCAGGGGCAGCCCAAGTGTGGGGAGAAAGCGGGGTGGGAAACTTATCTGTAAGAGACTGGGAGTCTCACAACGGAAATATCTTAGAGCCACCTGTTTGTAGAATGGAAATGACCACACAAATGTCTTTATAGGGAGACTTCCCATGGCAGGTGGCCATTAAAGATGATGGGAAAATCAACTGTGGAGGAGTTTATATTGGTGGCTGTTGGATCCTGACTGCTGCACATTGTGTCAGGTAAATAATGTCTCCAATAGATTTTTGATTTCCTGAAACAATGAAAATGGATAAGAGAGATTGTGGCGAATAATAAATGAAAACATATCTGAGAAAAGTCATTGACAAGTTCCACTCTTAAACTGTTATTCATAATAGGACCCCCAAGACCAATCACAACTGGGATCCCTGGAACCTACTGTGTTTCCACAGACCAAATTGTTGATCTCAGCTGGCAAGGGCAGATCAAACCCATAGGCACCAAGTTACTTCACTTGGCTCATTTGCATTGTGGGAAAGAAAGTGGGTACTACCTACATTTATCGTCTCCTTTGACAGAGTTTTGAGATTCTCAGGTCAGAGAAGTGGGGTAGGCATAGTGTGTCTGGATTTGGCATTAGCATGTGGCAAGATGTCCCACAATTACCTGCAGGTGGGAAATATAATTTTGATGCAGGCCCAATAAGGCAAGTTATAAGTGTCTATATTTATCTGTGAGGGCTGCCAATAACTAAATACCATAAAGTGGGGGTCTTAAACAACAGAAGTTTTCTCAGTCTGGAGGCTGGAAGTTCAAGATCAAAATAATAGTAGGACTAGTTTCTCCTTGGCTTGCAGACAGCTGTCTTCTTGCTGTGTCCTCACGTGGCCTTTTCTCAGCGTGCCCTGATATCTCTTTTTCTTCTTATAAGGAGATCAGTTATATTGGATTAGGGCTTCACTCCTATGACTTTATTTAGCCTTCGCTAAACCTCTTTAAAGACCCTATCTCCACACACATCCAGTCACACTTGGGGTTAGGACTTCAACATGTGAATTTTAGGACACAATTCAGTCTATTACAGTGGCTACAGGGCAATAATTAAAATGTGTTGATAATAAATAAAGGTCAGCTTGGAGGAGGACAGAGTTTGGGATTCTGGCCTCAGTTCTAGTCATTAGAATGAATGAAATGTCATTTATCGAGCATCTCTTACAGACCAATCACTGTGCCCAGCACTTTCACATGTTATTTTGTTTTAATATTCTCAACAGTTCTAAGAAGTAAATATTATTATTTTTTCCCATTATAAGAGAAATAGCACTGAGGAATTACGACTTAGCTAAAGCTACACTACTAGTCAGTAGCAAAGCCAGGATTAAATCAAGTTCAACATATCTGACAGCAACTTAAATGAAGGCCTACTTAACAAATCTGCAGGTGACGCAGAGTGGAGAGGGACAGGAAACATGCTGAATGGTTAAAGATGTTGGTTGATACCTATAAAAATTCTCATGGGCTGGAGAATTGAGCCAAATCTAATTTCTTCCTTCTGAATGACCCTTTTTTCATGGCTTCTGTGAGATACATCTCTTGGTTTTCTACTATCCTCTGTGGCCATATCTCGTCTGCCTTTTTTTTTTTTTTTTTTTGCAGCGTCCCATCCTGTGACTGAACATTATTACTTAAGTGAAATACTGGGTTTCCTCAATATTTGGCCTGTTTCCCCTTCTCTTCTTACTCCTTCTTCTTTAAGTTATCTGTCCTTTAAAATGCTATATGCTGACACAATGATATCTCCCACCTAGACCTCTCCTCTAACCACTGACCGTATGGCCAACTGCATATCAATTCTTCTTGGATATATCGAAAGTACATCGATTTCAAAATCTCTAAGACTGAGCTCACGATACGGCGTTTGCCCCAAATGTGCTCCTGTCCCAGTGTCTGCCATTCATCTAGTTACTCAAGGCAGAAATCTAAGCACCATTCCACTCCTTTAACTCTACCCCAGCCTACATTTCATCAAGTGTAGGTGGCATTTTTAATTTCTAATTATTTAATTCTCAAAAGTTTCCATCTCTACAGTTACCCTGCTTTTACCTCTCATTTGGATTATACCAACTGCCTCCTAACTGGCTTACCTACATTCCCTCTGCCCGTCTCTGCCCCACCTACCCGTTCTCCACTGTGTATCAAGAGTAACATTTCCACACCTGGTTTTGATTACTTATTGCTTAAAATTCAAAGGCTCTGCATTCCTCTTAGGATAAAAAACTAAACAAAAATGTAACATGGCCCATTTGACCTGAGCCCTGCTTACCTTGGTTGATCTCATCTTGCCCCAAAGCTTCCCCGCTTGCTCTCTGCTCCACTCACTCGGAACCTCTTTCAGCGACTCAAGTGTACCTTTCACCCTGCTGCAAAGAAACCTTCAGATATTATTTCCCTTGCTTGAAATTATCCTTCCTACCCTGTTTTCCTAGTTAGTGCTACTCGTTATTCAGATCTCAGCTCAGTCTTCATTTCTTCAGAGAATCTTCCCCGACTCCTCTAAGTTAAAGCCCATTCCTCTCACTTTTCACAGAAGAATACATATCTGCGTTCGTGTGATTATCTACTTAAGGCTACATCTTTTCTAGACCCTGAGCTCCATGAAGGCAGGAACTATTTCTGATTTTGCTCATTTCTGTATCCCACTGGTTACAACAGTACCTGGTATACAGTAGGTGCACACTAAGTATTTGTTTAGTAAATTGAATGCATAAACAGGGTTAACTTTTAAACAATATCCAGGATCTCTGATTATGAAAAACAACCAAAATTAGGATGAAGCACAGGATTTTTGGAACACTAAATATTAAATAAAAGCATCATGAACATCTCATTAGGTCCTAGAACATCACTATTTAACTGGAAATCATGAGGTGAGAATTAGTACAAAATGGAGTGAGGCATAAGACAGGCAGTATTTAGTTCATTCACCGTTTCAACCAGATTTTAAAATAGCTACTATGTTCCAGGTATAGTACTAGGCACAGGCATCTATCCATAGAGTAATAGACCCCATCTTTCAAGTTGCACAGTCTAACAGAAAGAAAGGCTTGTGAGCAAATAAATACAATGTTAGGATGAAGTCAGTATTAAATGTCAGGATAATGACCCTGAGCCTTGGCTCTGAGAACTGCTGGGGTTAGCAGAGTAGTGAGAGTATGTGCTCTGACGCCCCAATTCCTTAACCACGTTTCTGGCTAGATTCTGTCTGGTCTCTGCTTAAACACCTTCAGTGAAGGTGCCCTCGCTCCAGAGATAGCCAGCTTATTCCAATTCTGGGCATCTCTGGTTGTTAGTGAATTCTTTATGTCCCTGATAGTGAGCAATTAGATGGATTATTCTTCCCTTCATTTACCCATTGACTTTAACTCTGCCTTAAGTAAACTTAATCACACTGCTTCATGACAGCAAGGATAAAAAAAAAATCTGGGAAAATGAAAAATGTCCTTTAGAAGAGAGAATATAAAGATGAAATGTCAGAAGTACATGTTTATAGTTCTTTTCCCTCAACGTATTTCCCTTTTCCTTTTTCTGTTGTAGAGCCAGTAAAGCTCACCGTTACCAAATATGGACATCATTAATAGACTGGATAAAACTTAACTCTGAGATAGTCATTCAGAGGGTCAATAAGGTTATTGTCCACGAAAACTACAACAGAGGCACCCAACAAAATGACATAGCTTTGATTGAAATGAAAAAGCCCTCAAACCGAAGAGAATGTATGCTGCCTAATTCCGTCCCTGCCTGTGTCCCATGGTCTCCATATTTATTCCATCCTAATGATACATGCATCGTTTCTGGCTGGGGTCGAGAAAAAGGTATATGTTTTCAATTTGTTCATCAGAATCCAGGAGTTGGAAATGGATGGGAATAGAAATGCCTAGAACCTAATCTCTTAGCACTCAGAGAAAACACAGCATCACACCCAGAAAAATGAACATCCAGGTAGGCAGGCTTCCCCTTGGGACCTGTGCAGCTGTCTAACACCTGGGGCTCCGAGGAGCCTGTGCTTGGTTTTCTACTCTGCGGTCAGCATCATGAAATTCTCTATAACTTTTGTAGGGGACCCATCTCACATTTTCATTTTTCACTGGGCTCCACAAATTACATAGTCATTGTGATCCAGAGTTTCAAAGGACACCTGTGCTCTGTGATCCTGAATCATACATTGAGGGGTAACCATTCACCAAGAAAAAAGAGTGACAGGGGACATATAGCATGGACTTTGGGATTTTTTTGGATATGGATGGAAGATAAAACAGGTTTTCGAAGGGACAGTCACAGTAATTGCTGAGTCAGTGATCCCACAACCCTTCTGCTCTCTGCTCTCCCCAACCCCATTCTCTATGCCCCATACCCCACATCTCACAAAGAGAAAGACAACATAAAGAATTCATTATTTGAGCTTCTAAGAGGATTTGAGGTGAACATTCATATGAATAAGAGATGTGGACACTTAAGGACAAATTAGAAAGACCTGCTACATTAGAGTTTAGATTAGAATTAAATTAGCCAATGCTTTTCCTTCATCTTGAAGAGTTAGCCTTGCAATTTAGCTTCCTTTTGACCTATTAGACTTCCCTTTGTAAATAACTTCATTGCATTGGTCTTACAGACTCATATTCCAACACATTCTTTATAGTAACCACACTGGAAAGTATAAAATATATGTATAAATTAACCTGGATTTGTGATATGTTTGAATACCAAACACTTATAAAATACTAAATTTTATTAGTAATTAATTCATCCAGAAGGTATCATGTCCTTATATTTGCTTTTTTTTTAAACTTATGTACTTTTTTTACAAGTATATACAAAAGTAGAGATAAAAGTATAAACCTACTTATTCATCACCCAGTTCCCACAGTTATTAACATTCTATATTCTTGTTTTACCTCCCTGAATCAATCACTCTCTCAATAGGAAATTAGGAAGGTTTATTTATGAAGGAATTAATTACAAAGGTTTGGGTGAGTGGGGTTAGGGAACCACAAAGACTATGCAGAAACCCAGGACTAACAATACGAGAACTGAGACTCTCTTAGATCTGAAGATATAAAGGAAAAGACAAGTTACCAGAAAGAGAAAGAGCCTTAGGTAGAACAGGCTGCCTTGAGAGAAGCAATGGCCTTGAGTTGAAGATTACGGCCAGCCCCAATCTCGCTATCCTCTCTCATCCCCTTCCTCCCTTCTGCTTGGGTCTTCTGCTGGAAACCAGCTGGAAACCAGAGTCTAAGGGATTCCTATTGAGGCAGTCCCTTCAGGTCAAGGCAGGGCATTGAAGGGTGGAGAAGGGATCTGAAGAACAATCAGGAGCTATTCAATATATTCCCCACACACACTTATTTTTCCCCCTGGAATATATTAAATCAAATCCCAGATATCATCTACTTTCACCCATGAATACTCCAGTAAATATCTTTACCAGGTAAGGACTTAAAAAAACAAAATGAAAACACACCACCTTTCATACCCAACAAAAATAAAGTGATTTGGTAATATTATCGAATAACCAACTCATGTTTAATATTCCTCAATTATTTACAAAATATTTTTACAATAAGATTATTCCCATTGAGATCTAAACAAAGTACATATATTGTCCTTGGTGACTATTTTTCTTAAATCTCTTTTAATCTAGAACAGTTATCCCTTTCTTTTATTTAAATATATTATATAAACTGAGTCATTCTTATTTTAGAGTTTCTACACCTTGAATTTGGCAGATTATATCCTTGATGTGGCATTTAACATATTATTCTAATCCTTG
>NW_011888848.1:637752-644599 GCF_000151845.1 Pteropus vampyrus
AATGTACCCCTTAACAAACATGTCTCCTCCTCCCCACAGAATCAGCCCCCTCGCTCTGGGCCCTGAACCTTTTCATTTAGCTCGTTTCCTCTTTCTCATACAAAGGGGGAAAATCTAGCAGTATATAGTATCAGTATAGCAAGACAACTAAGAACGCTGACTCTGGAACCAGACTACCTGGGGTGTATATCCTTGTTTTTACCAATTGGACTCATGTGACCTTGAGCAAGTTTTTTTATCTGCAAAAGTGGGAATCTTAACAGACAAGTACACTGAGATTCAGTTACATAATTTGATCAAAGTCTTAACAGACAAGAAGTGGTATATCCAGGATCAAAACCCGAACTTCTTCTAAATAAAAATCCAAATGATTTCATTTCAAATGCATTCAGTTGGAATTAAGTTCTCCCTCCTCGGAAATCCCATTGCACTTCTTACGACACCTGTCCCCATCTTCTTTTTAAAAGCACAGTGATGCTAGTGCCCCTACCCAATGCAGCCAGCAGTTCCTACTTATGGTGGTGACCCAAAGGCAGGGTACCAGCTAGGGTGGTGCATTTGGGATGCTTTACTGAAACCACTTATAAGTAGTGAATTATGGGAAAAGGCAGTTATTGACACCCTATAACTTCTTGGATCCAGTGTTTTAAAAATCTTAGACACTCATAAGAGAAGAAACTAAACAGACCATTTCCTGGACCCTCCCACCTTAAAATGGAGTTCAGGATTATAAAGGACAAAAAGGGAGAACAGCACAAAATCTACCAGGCAATATCACAGTTAAAAGGACAGGCTGAGGTCTGGCTGCCTAAGTCCAGACCCTGCCACTCATTAGCTGTGTGGCCTTGGACGTGAGGTTAATATTTATAACCTCTCTATGCCTTATTTGTCTCATCTTAAAATACGGGTAATAATGATACCTCATAGGATCATGGTGAGGGTTAAAGCAATGAATAATACAGATTAAGTACTCAAGAAGCACTAAGTATTCCTATTATTTTCCCACTCAGCATTTGATGCTACTTTTGGAGTGCAATCTCATCACGGTATATAGTTGCATAAAGTAGAGAAAGCAGGGAGAGCACTTGATAAATTTGGAGAATGAGTAGAAGACAAAGTATTTTCCCACCTGCGTAGTGCACCTCAGTGGGCCCCGCAGCAAGGGAGAGAGCAGGTGCTGCTTCCTGTTGGGCAAGTGTGAGAAAGCTGAAGTCTTTACACGCGTTGGTGGAAGAGGCAGGAAGGCGGCACGGCGCCGTGACAAACGTAAGTGAATGTGTGGTTTTCTTTTTCCTTTGTCTTTCTCAGGTACAGATGACGGTTCCATCGATGCCTGTCAAGGGGACTCTGGCGGCCCCTTGGTCTGTAAGGATGCCAATAACGTGGCTTATGTGTGGGGTGTTGTGAGTTGGGGTGAAAACTGTGGAGACCCAGAGTTCCCAGGCATTTACACCAAAGTGGCCAATTATTTTGACTGGATTAGCCACCATGTGGGAAGGTCTCTTATTTCTCAGCACAATGTATAAAATTGTGATCTCTCTCTTCTTTCTACTCTTTTTCTCCCAGGAGTTCCACTTTAATTTAAATGATACTGCCTAATTAGTAGTACTTCTCTAGGAAAAAAAATTAAGCAAATTTTATTGGATATTCTTAAAGGTCTCTACAAAGTTTATGCTATACTGGAATTTTTCTGTATAATTCTCAAATAAATATTTTAGTCAAGTACTCGTTTTATTAGAAATGTGATTAAATTATCTCTTTCATACAGGAGTGATGTACTGACTATACTAAAGGTTTAGCTGCAAAAGTGGGAATCTTAATAGACAAGTACACTGAGATTCAGTTACATAATTTGATCAAAGTCACTTAGCTAGCTGAGTGACATTGGAATCACATAAACTGATGTTCAAACTCCAACCCCACCGCCCACTAATTGCTAGACCGTGGGCAATTTATTATTTTCTTTGTGTCTCATTTTCCACCTTTAAAGTGGAAAACGGAATTTTAAAAAAGTGAAACTACATACTGACATATTTGGCATAGTACCTTTCACAGGGAAATAACGGACCTCACAGCTCTTGCCCCATTTCTCTGCTTCTTTAAGTATTAAAAATTCTTTGAAAAAAATGTCTTTAGTTCCTTATTTCACAAGTTCTCCTTGGCCCTTTCTTTAAACTTGTCCACAGACATCACACAACCACTGACCTCCTTGCCATCAGACCTCACAGTCGCTTAATCCTTTGCATCTTGTCCTGCCCACAGCGGCAGCAGACACAGTCGATCCCTGGGACACCACACTATTCCGCCTAGCCTGCTGCCTCCCTAGCCTGCTGCCTCCCTAGCTGCTGCCTCCAGCCTCCTTCCCAGCTTCTTCCCACTGGTCCCTTCTCTCACTTTGCATTTTCCTGGTGATGTAATCTAGACTCAGCTATAAATCTCACCCACAGTCAAATGACTCACAGTTCCACATCTCCAGCCGTAACCCTCACTAAAACTCCGGACTAGTATATCTCATTGAGCACTTAACATTTCCACGTGGACATCTCATAACATTTCAAAAGAAGTGCAGCCACCCCAAAACTCTGCCCCTTCTTAAACCTGTTCCTCCCTCCTTAATAAACAGCACCGACATCCACTCAGGGTGACCCTGTGGACCCAATGTACAGCGGGCACCCAGTCTCTGCCACGTGACCCTGCTTTAGTCCCACTCAAGATATTGTTTTTTTCTGTTTGTCTACCTCTTCCATTACACTGTAAGGCATGTAAGAGGCAACGTGCTCCTTTTGTCTGCATCGCTAGCACTTGGTTCATTAAAGGTGCTCAGCAAATAAACATTAGTTGCTTTTATTATTTTTTTCAAAGCTCAGCTCTCACCATCCTGAAGCCAGAGGTGTATTTTTCACATAAATATAACCTTCATTCCTGGAGTTCAGCCCAGGATAAAGCCTAATTGTTTTATAATAGAAATGCCCATTTCTACATATATTCCAAAATCAGTTATTGCCCCAATTTTTTCCTTAAAATATTTTGTAAAATATCCATAAAAAATGTTACCATTTTAACCATATCGAAGTATATAGTTCAGTGGCCTTAAGTATATTCATTGTCGTGCATCCTTCTCCATCTCCAGAAATTTTTCATCTTCCCAAAATGAAACTCTGTGCCTATTAAACATTAAGTCCTCCCCGTCCATGTTTAATTCCTTTTGTCCGTGAGT
This sequence comes from Pteropus vampyrus, assembly GCF_000151845.1. Lineage (NCBI taxonomy): Eukaryota > Metazoa > Chordata > Mammalia > Chiroptera > Pteropodidae > Pteropus > Pteropus vampyrus. Next base: position 640,970 of record NW_011888848.1, read on the forward strand.
GCAGGAGAGTATCTGGTTATCTATGGCTGTATAAAAAAGAACTCCAAAATAGTCATTTAAATAATAAGTTTATTATTTTGCTCATGCATCTGGGGATTGACTGGACTCAGCTGGGCAGTCCTTCCACCCTCTCACACGGTTGCTGTCAGTCAGGAGTGAGGCAAGGGTCATCCTGAAGGCCTCTTCACTCATGTGTCTGGTGCCCGGGCTGGGAGGACTCAAACAACTGGGGTTTCTCAGATATCTTTCTAAATGTAGCCTTGGAAGTCATTTAGCCTTCCATCACAAAGACCTGACCGGGTTCAAGGGGAAGAGATGTAATTCATCTCTTAATGGGAGGGGTATCAAAGAATCTGTGGCATGTTTTAAAACCATCACCTGGCTTGACCCAGCAAATCTGGAACATGTGGCACTTTAGAAGAGATACGTATATGAGGCAAAAAGAGGAAAGTACTAAGGGCGCAAGCTGGGAAACCCAGCATCCGGGGACACTCTCAGCTGATGCAGGAAGGAGTGGCATTGTGGTCTCTTGAAGGACCAACCCAGTTAACATAGTGACCTGGCCCTGGCGGTTTGGCGACAGAGTGGATCAGTGTAGGGGCCTGAAGTGAACAGCCAGCTTCTCTGTAGTGACTCCATGGGGCAGAGACCAGGAACCTGGCTCCAGGGTTCTCCCAGTTTAGAGGTCAGTCTGAGGGCTCCTAGTTGCAGACAACAGAAGCCAATCTCGTTGGTTTAACAAAAAAATAGATTTATTCAAAGGTACTATGTAGTTCACAAACTCTTCAGGAAAGCCAGAGAGCTGGAAGCGATGCATCTGGGAATAATGCTCAAAGACCACTGCCGGACTCCTCATCAGAGACTCCCATTGCCACTAGCTCGGGTCCCAGGCTCCATGTTCAGCTTGTCTGGGCACTGGACACTACTGCTTGACCCTCTGCCATCGCTGCTTCTGAGTTAGCATGATCTTTCCCGAAGGTGGTCAACGAACAGAGCTCACCAGATGTGGAGCTCTGCCATCATCTTCTTCTTAAACCTGGCTTTAAGATGTAAGATGGTGAGCTCTTACGAAGCTTTAAGCTTCGTAAGAGCTCACCATCTTACGAAGGAGACAAAAACATAAATTGTGCCACTGCACTCTGCCAAGTATACTTGTGAGGAAAACTCAAGGGAGACTCATAAATCAGCTTGAAGTGTCAAAGAAGGCTTCCTCAGAGCTTAATCTGAATTGTGGAAGAACTTTCCAGGCAGATGCCAATGCAAAGGCCCAGTGGCTTGAGGAGCCAACCACACAAGGGGATGAAAAGCAGATCGGTGAGACTGGAGCTGGAGAGGGACAAAAAGCCAGATCGGGGAGGGCCTCATGCCAAAAAGTTGGCACCACTGAAGGACTTTGGAAAGTTCACACTGGAGGCAAAGAGGAAGATGGATTGGAGGAGGGTGATTTGGAGTAGGGCAGATAGTCAAGAGACCATTGGAGTAATCCATATGAAAAATGATAAAGGCAGAAACTAACACAGGGGAACTTTAAAGAGAAGACATTGATTCTATTTATGTTAAGGTATAAAATAGGACTGGGAACAGAAGAGATGATGGCACTAGGGAGAGAGATATGAATCTAGGATAATTCACAGGTTTTCTCTTGGATAATGATATAATTGGTGTTGCCATTGCAGAAATAAAGGGATAAGATGAATAGAAGTAGGTTTAGTTAAGGATATTTTGAAGCTGCCTTTGAGAGCCCAGGAAGGTGTATCACATATAGTAGGAAGTATGAAGCTGAAAAACCACCATAGGTTTGGAAGTAGCCAGAAACTCTATCTAGGGAAACCACAAACCTGAATTAATCCTGATGGTCGAAAACCCTGCAATCTCACCTAATTAGGTTTCTTTCCATCTTCTCCAGTGCTTCCTCTCTGTGTAGAAAGTGTCTTCCATTCTACCCACACATATCACTTGAAAGCCTCTGATTGCTATGGTCTGAATGTTTGTGTACCTCCCAAATTCATGTTGAAATCCTAATGACCACTGTGATCTGAGGAAGTGGGGTCTTTGGAAAGTGCTTATATCATGAATCCCTTATGAATGGGATTAGTGTCTTTATAAGACACTCCAAAGATCCCACGCTTTTCCCATCACGTGAGGATAAAGCAAAAAGTCAGTAGTCTGCAACTGGAAGAGGGCCCTCCCCAGAACCTAAGCATGCAGTCGCCCTGATCTTGAACTTCCTGCTTACAGCACTGTGAGAAATAAACTTCTGTTGTTTATTTCTGCGGTGTTTTGTTATAGAAGCCCAAATGGCATAAGATGCTAATCAAATGTGCCTGATGAGAGCAGAGAGCCATTATCTTCAACATACCATGAAATCAACCCATAGTCAAGGATCTGTTGCAGCCATTCCTTGTCCTTCACTTCACCCCCCACCTCCCACCCTCAGCTTGAAAGCTATTCACGCCATTGATTTTTTTTTAAGCAGAGACTGGAACCTAGCACTTATTTCCCCTTAATTTGAGCCCCTTTTAGAAACTAACCTTCTAGCGTTAGCACTGGGCAAAGATTATCATGCCTGGAATTGTTTCACCACGTGGCATTTATTTTCATCACAATAACACTGCTGAGACCATTTAATGAGACAATGGAAAAGACAAACTAGAAACTGCCCTTATAATTTGTATTTTGTTGATTTTGTGTCATTTCAAATAATACAAAGGATTGCATAATACTCTAGTTTCCAAGCATTCTGAGTTAATATGTTAGAGTTGATAAATTTTGCATTCTACCTCATTACTATAATCATATTTCGCAATGTCCATGTACAGTGAAGAGACTATTAGGGGCTTCTAGAAGGGATATCTGACCGATTGTGCTTATAACTGTATAGAAGTTCTGTATAGAAGACAAAGCCTAGAGTCAGCTACCAGAAGATCCCATTCTAAGGCACTCATATCACTCAGACAAGGATCAGCACAATTAAAGCATATTTTATATCTTCGTAATTTTGTTTTGATAACACTATAATTGCTTTTCCCAATTCCTCTTCTTTTTTCCTCCTTTGACTACAATTGTGTTTTCTCCCCAGTACTCCATTGAAACTTCTCTTGTGAAGTTGACCAATAATCTCCATGTTACTAAATCCAGTGATCAATATCCAGGCCTCCTCTTCCTCCATGTCAGCTGACTCAATGGCTATGCCTTAGACACTCTGGAACACGGTCCTCTCCTGCTGCTCTGGCCACTCTCTCTCCTTCGTCGACCTCCTATGACCTCCTATGACTTAGACCTTGTTCTGCTTGTCTTTACATACTCACTTTTTAGAGGATCGCCTCTAGGCCCATGGCTTTAAAAATGATTTCTAGGCTGATGACTTCCAAATTTATTTCTAGCCCTTATCCCACCACTGAACTACAGATTCAGAATAATCTCCTCAAACATGTCTTAATGTCCTAAAATTTCCCTGTAATCAGTTCCTTCTGGAATCCTCATTTCAGTAAGAACCCTATCTTTCTAATTGCTTAAGCCAAAACCTTAATGTGCCTGATTAATGTGCCTTAGTGTGCTTTAATGTCCTTGATTCCTCTTTTTCCCCTCATACACCATATTCAATCCATCGGTAAATTCCGTTGGCTCTAT
>NW_011888848.1:647604-650590 GCF_000151845.1 Pteropus vampyrus
TAGGCGCACTGGGGGCTCCATAGGGGCGCGTCCGTCGCGCGGTTCCGGGATCGGCGGGGCCCGGTCCGTCCCGGCGCCGCGTTGATGGCCCTGCTCCCGCGGCCGGCGCTCGCTCTCCTCCTCCTGGTCCTGCCCGCCGTGCTCAGGTGCCAGGAGCAAGCCCAGCCCACCGACTGGAGGGCCACCCTGAAGACTATCCGGAACGGCGTTCACAAGATCGACACGTACCTGAACGCCGCCTTGGACCTCCTGGGAGGCGAGGACGGGCTCTGCCAGTATAAGTGCAGTGACGGTGAGCGGGTACCCGGCCTTCCGAGGCCCGCGCCTGCAGGGCTGCTGCTGGGGGGTTGAACGGAAGGCGTGGAGTGTGAGGTGCAAGGCAGACCTTCACTCTGTCATCTGGTCGTGGAGACACGTAACCACTGCTAGAATCTTGCCATTCTTGTGATTGAGCAACCAACTTGGTTACAAGTTGCACCTGTATTGTTAGAATGTGAGAGGTCGCCCGAGTATTTACTCTCTGTTCTGTTTCCATTGCTCCTAAATTATTTTTTTTGTTTGCAATTGCACGAAGTTGCCTAAGAACTTGGTGACGTACCCTTCATGGAAATAGAGTGGAATACAATGATTTTAGCGCCTTAAATAAGTAAGGCGCTAAAAGTACTGAGAGTTTTAGTCATGATGGCTTACCTTTCTCAAGAATTGATTTTACTTGTTTTTATGCAAGGCTTCAGAAAGTAGATTGCGACCTTTGTACAGACTTTTGGTGTACTCTATCGAGAAAGAGTTCTGATAATTCTAGAAAATTACTCTGTCAAGACTTGACAGTAATTTTATTTCCTTGGATATCAGTGATGCCTCCTCCTCATTGTTGGTTAACATTAATAAAATTGTTTTACTTTTTCATATTTTTTAATTTTAATTCTGTTCGAATTTGAGAACTTGTTAGGTGGCATTATTGGTCATAATAAACTCAGCATTTAGGGCAGAGATCTTTTCTTTTGAAGCATTTGACTTTTTTGAATATTTAAATATTTGAATAGTTCAGATAAAGTACTTGGGCTTCCCTTTGGAAATTGAAAATGCTAAGATAATACTTGGGAGATCATGTTTCTACTAAAAGACAAATTCTGGGCCTAGTTAATTTAATGCTTGGCAGCTCAGAATAATAGGGAACTCAATGACTTTAATGGTGAAACCAGATTGTATGTAGGTGAAATTTAAAAGAAGTCTATATCATGTAAAACTCCAATGCCACCTGGTGCCTGTTGTAATTCTCAAAATAATTTCTAGTTTTATGTTAATAGAGTTAAAGAATGAACTGTATCTTATGTGCTATAAAGTTCTATATATTTCATTCCTTCTTAAATTTATGCCTAAATGCTACCACCAGTATGCAATCAGGAAGGATGTTTTTGTTCTTGTAGAGTTTGTTAGAAGGAATAAATGTTTAGAAGACAAAATGGTTGCCTTTCCTGAGGCAGATGTCATACTTTTATTTAGTCATCCCCATTAATTAGAAAAATATTTGAGTGCCTGTTGTGTGTTAGGTGTTCTACCAACTGGAGATTCAGCAGTGAACAAAACAGACAAAATTCCATGGAGCTTACATTCTGGCAGAATGTCCATGGAGCTTACATTCTGGCAGAGAGAGACAGTCAGTAAACTAATGAACAAGTAAAATAAGCCAAATATGCAGTGTATTTATGTCTAAGATATGCCAGTGCTTCAAGAACAGTAGGGCAGAGAGAATAGCCAGGTTGGAAGGTAGTTTACTTTTTAAATAGGTTGTTCAGGGAAAGCTTCACTGATAAGATAATATTTGAGAAGAAATTGGAAAATGGAGAAGGGGGAACTCTGATGATCTAGGGGAAGAACACTCCAGGCAGAGGAACAGAACAGCAAGTGTAAAGCACCTGAGGAGAAAGGCGGTCAAGGATGATTTGGAAGGTTTTGGCCTGAGCCAGAAAGATGTTGTTGCCATTAACAGAGATAGGAAAACTTGGAAGGAGCAGTCTTCATAACCTTATTATGAGTCAAGGGTTCTAGAGTTTGTTTATATTTAAAATAGCTCTGAAGTTGAATGAATACTATTCTTATTAAAAAGATTATTTTAATCTTTCCTTTTACTAAATCCTTTTTATCTTCCGCAAGCATAACTGAATTTACCATTTGAGATTTAGAACAAGGTCTCCAGCATAAAAACACAAATGAAGGTGAGAATTTAGGAAATGGTATGCTTCAGTGAGAATCCTTTTGTGGCTTGGTAAGTACTGTCTGCATAGGACTGTGGTTCCAAGCCACCAAGTTGATAATTCCAACATAATGTTCTTTAATTACTATTAACTCGAGAAGTCTCCCTGGAACACTGTTTCAATCTTTCCTACATTTTGGAATGCAAGTGACCAAAATCAGAACCAAACAAATAGATAAATCCAAAAGCTAGAGGAGCATGGTGTTAAGAGGTGTTTAATAGTTGCAATAAAGAGGTCAAGAGTGCTTTTTAAAAAAGACCTACTGGGCGGGCGGGAGAGGGTGGTCAGATTAAAGGGCACAGACTCCTTACATTGTTACCCTTGCTTTATAGAAAGGACTGGCATTCTGGAGACTTGCTCCCTTCTGGCCATCCTCCCTCGGGCGGGAACAAGGCTTTATTGAGAATGAAGTAACATCATGTAGGGGAACAAATGTGATGGTAGCTATTTTTTCTTTTTTCTCCCTGATATAAAAGAAGATTTGAGGAAAACTTTCCAATCTCCTTTGAAAAATAGAAAACAAAATTGGCTTGTAAAATGTTTTTACAGTTATGAATGTCACTAATATATTCAGTGGTTTATGTTTTAACAGGATCCCTTTGGCCGTTATACTGAGAATAAAAAGGGGTCAAAGGAGGTAGAAGAGCAAGAATGGAGGCTGAGTGACAGGTGTGGGAATTCAGACAGAAGATGGTGGTGGTTTTATCCAGGATGGTAGCAACAAAGGTAGT
>NW_011888848.1:650640-652379 GCF_000151845.1 Pteropus vampyrus
ATTGTTTAGAGAAAAAGAGAACAGCTCTATCAGTTCAAGGAACTGAAGTTTGAGAATGTAATCCTTAAGGAGAGATGAGACACAGAAGACTGGGTCTGAGTGCTCGGAGCAGAGGTTGTAGTTAAGGTATAAGAAATTAGATGAGATCACCAATAAGCACATATATAAAGAAAAGGAAAAAAAGGAGAGGCCCTTGACTGAGGCCTAGAGCCAGGTCACCTACTTTGTCTTTCCTTTTGGGAGACTTATTCCCTACCAGGCGGTTTCTCAGAAGACTGAAAAGAACCAAGCCTGGATTGGGGGTTTGGGTAGTACAGCTAGGTGGGACCTCAAAGGTAATCCAGTCTAACATTCACATTTTAGAGATAAGAAAATCAGTACTCCTGAAAGCTAAAATAATAACAACAATAATACCAATAATAATTCTAAGTTCCTTTTCCCAAATATGTTGAAAGGTGCTGTCCAAAATAAAGAAAAAAAAAACCTTTGGCCTCTTGGGGCGGCAGAAAGAGGCTTTGCTTTGACTGAATACGGTCATATGACTTCTGTGCACCTCGACTCCTCCCTGAAAAAGGAGAGTAATACCGACCAGGCACATTTCTTCTCTTCCTCCACTTTGGTGCGTTTTCACTACAGCCTGAGGGAACCCGGCTGAAGGTCTGAAAACGACTAAAGCTGGGGCCTGGGGTTAGGCTGAGAGGAGGGGCGTCTTTTTCTAACTGACCCAAAGTCTGCATCCTTGTGAAGCAGTGGTGTTCTGAATGTGAGATCATGTATTCCAAGTGCTTGGCACAGAGTAAGCCCTCAATACAAAGGAATATAATACTTAAAGACTCTACACTGCACATTTATTATAAATTCATGAAGCTTGTAACAAACACAAATACCAAACTAGAATGTATCTGTAATTCTTATAGAAAGAACACACCTGTTGTTCCCAACATTTGCCGTTGATCCTTGCCCAGGATACTAAGATAACCAAATATTTATAGCTGTGGTGAAAGTTACTGCAATTGTTATTTAAGGATTCTGCACAGCGCTGGGCAAAAATAGAGAAACATCACTGGAGTTATTAAGTTACAAAATATTTTGAGAAGGAAAAGTGATTTCCATAAGATTTTTTAAAAACTGCAATCAAGTGAGAGTACTGCTTCTTCCTTACCAGGGAACAAAACATGGTTTTGTCAAACCATTCTCTTCTTCCAGAATTTCTAAACCAGCATCTAGCTCACGCTTGTGTCAGGCACCGCCTTGGCCTTGAGCTGACGTGTCTGAGCTTCCCTCTCCCGCGCCGTCACCGGTCCAGGAGGACCTGAAGACACGCGTGAGAAGGTGCGGTCCGGACTCCGCCCATGTCCCTCACAAAATGACTTTTTCAACCCGAAACTCAGCGGGACCACTCGCAGCTCTCTCTGCAAGGGGCCCCGGGGCTCATTCCTCCGACTAGGTGCACACCCAGATAAGCTTGTCCCTTGGGGTGGCTGGGCTGAACGCCAGCAGGTCAGATTAGCTCACAGGGGGTCTCCACCTGGCAGCTCCCTACAACCACCCGGAGGTACGCCTCCCGGGACTCACTTAATCAGCCTCCGGGGGATACGGGGTCCTGCATGGAGATTAGTACGACAAGCTCAGGTAGCGCTTACCAGAGCCAGGGCGCAGGGGCTCCGGAAAGCGCTGCGCCACCGCGTGGGCGTGGAGGCGGCGGCCACCGCCGCGCGCTCGCGCCTCCCCGCGCCTCC
>NW_011888848.1:655099-664365 GCF_000151845.1 Pteropus vampyrus
AGTCAAAAATAGTTCCATGTCTGATCTCAGAAGCTAAGCAGGATTGGGCCTGGTTAGTACTTGGATGGGAGACCACCGAGGAAGACCAGGTGCTGTAGGTGTGAAAAATAAAATAAAATAAAAAATAAGGGATTGTAAACTGATAAGGTCCTTGCAATCTGTGAGGTCAACCAAGGGTCGCCTCGCCTATAAATAAATGAATGAATGAATGAATGAATGAATGAATGAACTGACAAGGTCCTTGCAATCTGTGAGGTCAACCAAGGGTTGCCTCGCCTATAAATGAATGAATGAATAAATGAACTGACAAGGTCCTTGCAATCTGTGAGGTCAACCAAGGGTCGCCTCGCCTATAAATAAATGAATGAATGAACGAACGAACAAAATATATCTATTTTTAAAAAATAGTTCCAAAGTTTTTGGCTTGAATAATTGGAAGGATGGAGCATGGGGAAAACCATGGAAAAAACAGTTTTGGGGTCATTAGGAAAAATAATAGCATATTTGTATGCTTTTGAGAATAATTCAGTAGAGAGTAAAAACACTGATGAAAGCGAGGAGGGAGAATTACTGGAGTCATGTCCATAGGTAAGTAAGAAGAGTGGGTTCTAGTTCATAAAGAGAGACTGGCCAAGAGCACAGATGGCATATTCCTGTTAATAGGAACACAGAGGATACGGGCACAGATGCTGGATAGGTAAGTAGATATTCAAGTTTTCTTCCCATTGCCTCGGTTTTCTCAGTAAAGTAGGAATCAAGGTCATCAGCTGAGAGAGAAGATGGGAATGGGAGTGTTGGAGATTTGAGGAAAATAGGAAAGTGAATGGACTGGAAAAATAAAGTAGCCTAAGAGCCCTATGAAGATTAATAATCATGAATTTAAAGTCTCAGGTGTTTGGGAAAGCAGGCTGAGATTCTCCTCTGTGTTTTCTACAGAACACAGTAATAATATCTGTGTGACCCAACAGCCTTCTCCTTATGCTTCTCATCTGCTTCAGTGGCTTTCAGGGAAAGGAACTGGTCTGTTTGGAAATTAAGAAAAATATGTGGAAAAGAACTATTATTGTCTCAGTCCAGGCAGATCTTCGGATTTCAGCTGTCTGTGCAGTTGATAAAGCATCAAGAGCTGAACAGTTGCTTAAGTAAAAAAGTATAATCAGTGATTAATATTTCCGTGTAGTTGTGCTAAGTGGATTTGTTTTGTTTTTAAAATTATTCTTCCCATCTCATTTTTTCCCTAAGCTTTCTGTATCTGCTTACAAATTTTAGGGGACCGTGTCCCCAGTACATGATAGCTTTGGTGTGACACTGATGTTGTTTCTTCTATTATTGAGTTTTTGCTTGCTTTGTATATAGTCTGCTCAGGCTGCCATAACAAAATACCATAGACTGGGTGAATTAAACAACAAGAAAGCATTTCTTACAGTTCTGGAGGCTGGAAAAGCTTAGATCAAGGTTTGGCCAACCCTGTTCTGTGTTCCTGGCTTGCAGGCAGCTGCATTCTTGCTATAGGGCTCGGGTGTCTCTTAAAAAGGTGCTAATCCCATCATGAGGTCCTTACTCTCATGACCTCATCTAAACCTAAGTACCTTCCAAAAGCCCCGTCACCAACTACGTTAGGGGTTAAGCTTCAATGTATGAATTTGGCGGGGACACAGTTCAGTTCACAGCACTTTGTAAAAACTGCAACCAGTAGAAATGCGATTCTTTTTATGTTCAGCAGCTTATAATACCATTATAATATTTAAAATGATATTAATACATTTGTAATTTTAACATTTAAAATGATATTAATGTTTTAATTAAATGATATTAATATTAATAATTTTGGTATCTGTAATCAATTTACTCTTTGATAAAAAGCTTTCTATATAACTTGTCTGGTTTAGAAATAATTATTTCAATTTAAAGATGAATTTAGAACATCAAAACACTTTAAAATGTTTCAGGAAACTAGTTACTTCCCAGTTTCAGGGGGGCAGGGTTAGTTGTTTTGTTGTTGTTTGTTTGCTTTTGCTGTAGATAAAGAGTATTTTAATTTCAGCAAGGAAAGTTTCCCATTTTTTTCACCCAGAAATTTCTTGGGTGCCCACTACGTGCATCTTCTAGTTGAGCAAGACAGAGTTCCTGTCCTCATGGAAACTGACTGATTGTGTTTTTTGATCGTTAAATGTTAGAAAGAAGAATAAAACCAACCAAGGTGTAGGGAATGTGTATGGAAGGGAAGGGGCACTGTTTTAGGTGGAGTGAGCAGGGAAAGCCTCTCTGAGGAAGTGACATTAGCAGGTTCCTTCAAAAGAAAAATGGAAACACATGCCCCCTTTGCTGCTACTTATACTGGGGAGCCAATGTACCAGCATTATTTCATGGTATTATTATCCAGTATTTCACACATATAGTAGAACTTGGTTCTCTATTATTCCATTTTACCTACTTCTCTCCTTAGGGAAGTTTTAAGCACTAGCTCTGTTTGAGACAACCACCTCCTCTGTTCTCATGCCTTTTTGCCAGCTAATTTTCTCTGTACTGTCTCTGTTCCTTTTTATTCTCTTAGTGGGCATATTTTGTTTGGTTTTGTTTGTTTTTCCTAACTTCATTTACTTTTGGTTTTTCTCCCATTCAAAGGTAACTATCTTTTACAAGATGAGAAAATATCTACATATATTAATATATACGTATACACACATATGTATGTTATCACTATCATTACACACATCAAAATGTGTTTCTATAGACTCAAAATTGAAGAAGTATGTGGACTTATATAAAATACAAGGGAAGGAAGAATAGAAGTGCTGCTGTTGTATGAATATACTACATTGAGGGAAGTACTTTCCTGGTTAGAAAAAAAAAACGTGGACACTTGAGAAGAGATTAAAAACCTATATGCCTTTAAAACTCTAGGCCCACATCACCTGTCTAAGGGTGACCAACTCTGATCCTTATGGAGAAGTGATAGGTGCTAGAAATCTGGAGACAGGCAGAGGCGAACCTACAGGGTACCCAAAGAGTTGGAAACGAGATAAACAATATTAGTTACATTTTTCAGTAATGTGTACTTTATGTGTTACGTAAACCTCTAGCCACTGTTTTACGTGATATATTTCTAAATTTAAAACAATGAGTCTAATCGTTAACCTGAAAAATACATACAGTAAGTACACTATTTTTCCTGTTTCCAGACTTTTTGAAAACCTTTTGGCATATTTATTGTGCTTTTTTTCAGATTAAAAATTTGACCCATTGCTTAATGTCTGTTGCTGCACGTTTCTCAACATTTTAAATAGTTGATTGTTAAAACCCCTGACGAGAGAGAGTTTCTCGATGAAGCTTCCAGGAGCTAGAATGGCTTCCCCAAGAAAATAATGCACATCAAGCCTCCCTCCCTTTCAAGTGAAGAGGTTTCCTAGTGTGGTAGGACAAAAAGCAAACGGTAGATCAATGCCTAGTTTCTCATGATACTCTTATGAGAAATGTAGGCTGGATAAAACTTGATTTAGGTGAAGTCACAACTGGTTGTTCTACCCAAAGTGTTGGGTTAATGACTTCATGGCTGCTTGTACAGAGGGCTCATCTATAACAGAGTCATGCAGACCTCAGTCCTGGTTAATATCTATGTCTCAAGTTTGTGAGTATCTGGGCAGTATTCACACTGGGTGAATAGCTCTAGATTTAAAATATGCTGAACAGTCCTGAATGATGAACTTAAACTAACAAGAAAGAATTTTACAATCTAGTATTTAGACTCAAAAAAAAGTGCTGAGCCTCTAGCAGTAAAAGTTCATTTTAGAAAGAACTGATTTTTTTTTTTCCTACTGTGTAACATATCTTAGCACTGAGACACAGCTGAAACATGCTAACTATCCTAGGCTATATTAATACAAGTACTTTATCCACCTCAAAATAGGCCCAAACCTAGTGGTGTTCAGTCTGGGTGCCACGTTTTAAAGAGATGTGGCCAGCTGGAAGTGATCAGTCTTTAGAGGCTGATGAATGCTCACCAAACTCAAAAGAGACTGAAGGATAAACAGTAGTACCCGTTTATCTGTTTATAATAAATATTATATCTGCCATGGGTATTAGCCTTCCAAGGCTTCTGCTCATTCATTCATTCATTCATTCATTCATCTGCAAATATTTCTTAAGAATCTAACCATATGCCAGGCACTGTTCTAGATGTTGGGAATACAAAACAGACAAAAATTCCTGCCCTCAAGGAGTTTATATTTTAGTATTATAGAGACAGATAATAAACTAAGTAAGTAGAGTAGTGATACAGAATATTAGAAGGTCATAATGTGCTACAAATGATATGGTCAGAGAAAGCCTTGCTGAGAGAGAAGGCAAAGGACTAACTGTGGAGATAGCAAAAGGAAGAGCATCCACATAGAAGAACAGCAAGTTCAATGGCACCTGGAGTGTTCATGGAACAGCCAAAAGGTCAGATGTGATGAAGTAAGGAAGAGAGTAAGAGAATAGTAAGCACGTGAGGTCAGAGGAGTCAGGGTGGGGTGGGGCAGATGACATAGGGCTCATAGACACTGAAAGGACTTTGGCTTTTATTAATATGATGTGAAGCCATTGGTGGGGTTTTGGCAGAGGAAAAACTCGATTTAATTAATATATTTTAATAGAATCACTCAGGTTAATTGTTGAGATTGGACTACAGCTGGAAGTGGGGTGAAGTGGGGAAACCAAAGCAGGGAGACACGTTCGGAGGTTACGGCAATAGTCCAGGGTGGCTTAGAGCAGGATGGTAGCAGTGGAGGTGGTGAGAAGTGGTTCGACTTCGAATGTGTTCAAGGTCAACAGTACATTCTGTTGAATTGGATATAGGAACGAAGAAAATGAGAGAGTCAAAGATGGGTAAGGTTTTTTTTCTCTGAGCACCTGTAAGGATGGAGTTGCTATTACCTGAGAAGAGAGAACTGTGCAAGGAGCAGATTTTGGGAGTGAACATCAAGAGAGGTATATCTTAAGTTGGAGGTGCCCATTAGACATCTAAGTGATTAGTATATCCTCCCTCAGTACACCCTTTTAAGTGGAAAGCCAAATTGTAAACAGTTTTCTTAAGAATGAAGAACTAAAAGGAGGAGTTGAAGGGTCACAGTGACTCCTCTGTGAAAGTCTCAGACATCTACTTTCATCTTCCAAGGGCTCAGAAACAACCCTTCTTGGATGGCGCTGGAGAAATAAGACCAACTTCTGTCATTGGCGTCTCCTTTTCTAGATCATCATAACCACTCCTTTCGTGCATATTGTTCTTCAGACTGGGTGGAGCAGGCTAAAACTTCATATTTTCATGAGGTTATACATGCTCGAGGCTCTACTCAACTCAGCTGAGCATGAGAGTCTTAGCAACACACTTAAACCAACTTTAGATCATTTCTTTGAGTGGTTTACTTACTTTGATGGCTGATTACTAGAAGGGTTGCTTTTTTCTCTCCTCACTTTATTCCTGGAAGGTAAACTTATCTTTATTTAAGTCTCCTAGTAATAAATGTTACTTGAATGAAAGTTGGTGGAATACTTGTGTCTGTCCCAAGTATCCGTCTATGGGGTGGTATTTGGAATAACGGGATATTTTATTTTTAGAAGTAAAGTTAGATGGTAGGTCTAAATGTTTGAAAGGATTACCGTGTAAAATAGGGAACTGGCTTGTTGTGTGTTCCCCAGGGGACAGAGGGTTGCTCACCAGTACAATTTATAGGAAAACAATGAAGTTGACAGTGCCATTCTACCATGGAACGGGCTTTTTCTTGATACTTTAGAAGGACTGTGGGGAACATTCAAAGAGGAAGTAGGTGTGTATTCTATATGTTGAAGTGAGGAGAGATTTCTGAAGTACCTTCTGACATTTAAGATTGATGATAATGCCACCATTCACTTTGTCACTGAACCATTAGTGCTATTTAGGAGAGTACAGCCAGAGTAGTATAGCTCGCAGGCTGTCTTTATTCCTGACCTTCCTCAGCTGGCAAAGCAGTATATTTGTGAAATGGTTGGCTGGAGTTTGGGGTAGAATGTGTAGTCCTGTAATGTCTTATAATGGTAATTAAGGTAGAGCAGACCCCTTTATCTGTGGTTTCGCGTTCCACGATTTCAGTTATCCTCGATCAACCACTGTCTGAAAATATTAAATGGAAAATATCAGAAATAAACAATTTGTAAGTTTTCAATTGCACGCCATTCCAAGTACCACACTTTATCTCTTCACGTAGGCATTGTATCATCTCACATCACAAGGGTGAGTACAGTATAGTAAGATATTTTGAGAGACAAACCACATTCATATAACTTTTATTACAGCATAGTTATAATAGTTATATTGTCCTATTTTATTATTAGTTATTGTTAATCTCTTACTGTGTTTAATTTATAAATTAAACCTTATCATAGGTATGTATGTGTAAGAAAAGCCATAGTATATATAAGGTTCAGTACTATCTGTGGTTTCAGTCATCCACTGGGGGTCTTGGAACATACCCTCTGCAGATGAGGGGGGCTCCTGTAATTAAATGTCATCAGATAACCTTGTCTTCCTTAGCTTTAGGCTGTAGCTTAGTAAACTGGTTAGTTAATGGTTATTGAGATTCGTGTGCCATGGAGCATTGGCTGAAGGTTAGAAAGATACAGTTCTTGCCCTATAGGTTTTAACCTAAAAATATACATGTTAGAATGGAAAGGAAAACAGGTGGATTTCTTTTGTACATATGGACCGAGTCTGGCCTATAATCTGTGAAATCTCCAGAAACCCATAATAAACTTTTGTATGTTTTGTATGGTACAGGCTTACAAATAAAATTACATTTTATGAACCACCATATATGTGTATATATATACATTTGTACATATTCCACTGCAGGAGAATTAAAAATTAGGTAGACAAGTTAGCATTCTAAAGCTCATTAGAATAAAGGCATCTTCATTCATGCCAGCATCCAAATATTATGTATTTCCAAGTCTAGCACATTGTAGACCTTTTTGCATATGTATTTTATATATTTGAAAATTAATTATGATACCATTTATATTTTATAGGATCTAAGCCTTTCCCACGTTATGGTTATAAACCCTCCCCGCCGAATGGATGTGGCTCTCCACTGTTTGGTGTTCATGTAAATATTATTTTTATTTGATAAGTTTTATGATTGGTAGGCTGTGTAATACTCTTAATAATGCAAGACTCAGTGTGTTCTCAGGTTCACAAATAAATTTGCTTGTTGTAATAGTGATCAGGTTTATTTTATTCTTTTATAGCCAAAACAAACACATTTAATAAATTCTAACAAAACTAAATGTAGTAAAATTCATGTTTTATTTTTTAATCTTGTAGGTTAATACCATTTAAATATTTCTTCATGTCACAAATATAGTTTAAAAGTTTGGAGTATAGAAGTAGTACTACTTAAGATGAAAATGTATAGATGAGGCATAAAATTTTCTATATTAAAACTAGGCAAAGTGGGATAGCTATGTTTGTGATACTGAGGCTGGACCTAAGCCAAGTATTATGGGAGGAAAAATGTTTATGAGAGTTATTCCTACATATAAGGGTTTTGCATATAAAGTTATTTAGAATAGTAAGATAAATTATAGATTCGAAGGAATGGTATCTTTAGGGAATGGATGAACATTTAAAGATTAAACCACAAAAACAACAAAGAAAATTTGAGTTGTAGGAGCTTAAAATTTTTTAGTAACATTTCATTTTAGGGGGGGAAGAGGTACAAAATACCTTGGAATATCCAAAAATTATACTTGCCTAGCCCCTGGATGAATCTTTTAATGCTGTTAGCCTTCCTTTCTGTTTTTAAAACTATGTTTTGTGTTTTGGGCAATTAGAAGCTGTGTTTGTTACCAGTAAGTAACTGAATATTCTAACACTGAAATAGGGAGCTTTAAGGCTTGGCTGAGAGGGAGGTTACAGAGTAACGTGGGTGGGTGCAATAACAGTCATGGAGAGATGTATAACATAGGAAACATTTGTAGGCAGAAACAGATTTTAGAAATTTTCTACACTGCAGTCATTGTCATTGATTTCTCAGTCTATTTAAATGTAGAACTTCAGCAGAGTTTTGATTTTCATCAACAATAACCTACCCAAATGCCTCTTTCAGCTTAACATTGGCATTCCTTCCCTGACAAAGTGCTGCAACCACCACGACAGATGCTATGAGACCTGTGGCAAAAGCAAGAACGACTGTGACGAGGAGTTCCAGTCCTGCCTCTCCAAGATCTGCCGAGAGGTGCAGAAAACACTAGGACTCGCTCAGCATGTTCAGGGTGAGGATGGCCTGGCGGAATGGGGATGAGTGCAGTTTGTAAAGTTTACTCGAGTGCTTTATGTTTTAGTACAGGATTTACCAATAGAAATCTTTCCCTCTGTATTACCTTATCTATATGGAGATGTGTACAGCCTCTTCAGTTTTCTGAGTCGAGTCAATGATTTTGGACTCTGAAATGATTTCTAGTCATAGAAGCAAAAAGTGTTAGGAAACCTGGGGAAAAAGGTATGCGAGGCAGAGAATTCATCCAAGGTCTTGTGCCCTGTAGTGTATCTCTGATTATCCAGAGCCTAAAGTTTGAAACTCTGGATCTAGTGAATTAAGAGTAGAGCGTATTGGATTTGGAATAGGAAGTTTTAGAAAATTTATCTCAAGCCTGTATCTTCATATGTTTCTGTGTCAGGAGGGTCCCCAAAACTGCCCCCGGGTTCAGTGATTTGCTAGGAGGGCGCACAGGACTTAGCATATAGTCATACGGTGATGATGATTACAGCAAAGGGATGGGATACACAGCAAAGTCAGCAGAGGGAAAAGGTGCTTCACTGCCTTCATTTATAAATGAGAGTGAGAATACTCATCTCCAAGAGTTGTTATAAGGGTAAAATTAGATATTTGTGGACACATGCACATCACAGTACAAATACTATCAGTTACAAGATTTCTTTACTATCAAGCCAAAGAATGTACCATACACTGAAATCAGAAAAAAGCAATGAGAAGGGGCATGAAAGAAGAGTCACTTTCTGTAACAGATTGTGCTGGATACTTTAGACATGTTTTCATTGATGTTTACAAAAACTCAAAGAAGTAGGTGGTTATACCCATTCTTCAAGGAAGAAAACTGAGATTCAGAAAGAAGTAACTTGCCCCAAGTTACACACTTCTGACTGTAAAACTTGTGTTCTGTCCACTACAGTATTCCCCAAATAGTCTCATAGGTCTGATTCTGAAAGCCTAGTAATAACTGTCAAGGAAGAA
>NW_011888848.1:664415-666560 GCF_000151845.1 Pteropus vampyrus
CACTGCCTTCATTTATAAATGAGAGTGAGAATACTCATCTCCAAGAGTTGTTATAAGGGTAAAATTAGATATTTGTGGACACATGCACATCACAGTACAAATACTATCAGTTACAAGATTTCTTTACTATCAAGCCAAAGAATGTACCATACACTGAAATCAGAAAAAAGCAATGAGAAGGGGCATGAAAGAAGATTCACTTTCTGTAACAGATTGTGCTGGATACTTTAGACATGTTTTCATTGATGTTTACAAAAACTCAAAGAAGTAGGTGGTTATACCCATTCTTCAAGGAAGAAAACTGAGATTCAGAAAGAAGTAACTTGCCCCAAGTTACACACTTCTGACTGTAAAACTTGTGTTCTGTCCACTACAGTATTCCCCAAATAGTCTCATAGGTCTGATTCTGAAAGCCTAGTAATAACTGTCAAGGAAGAAATCTCTGCTCCAGGTGAAGCTTGAACTCACGACTTCTTGCATGCTTTCGGCTAAGTAAACTCGTTGTACAGCTGAAGCATAGTTGATATATTTCCTGTTTTCTGATCTGAGGTCATGCTAATGTAGCTAAATGGTGAAACCAATTCTGCTGCAATCTTTTATTTAATAGATTAAATAAAGGAACACAGTCATCATTGGTTGTGTTCCTTAATGGCACAGTCTTTTGGAGAACTTTGATACTGTCAAAATTTTTGTAATGAAAAGTTTCTTAACATGAATACTTGAAACCAGAAGTATTTGGACACTAAAAGCCACTCTGTGCTATGTCTCCATAAGTGTTATGTATTAAAATAACCTCACCTGGGTGTTCCAGGTTTCTTAGAATAAGAAACATGCACACTACTGGTTTGCAAGGGTTTGGGGTGAATTCCACCTAACACGTTTCAGTACCCACCAAAGATGTGGCTGACACTATGATGTAACATGTAATAAGTGTGAAGAGAGTGATGCTTTGCAGATGCCCCCACAGTAATGGCACTTTCTTACTTTGCAGCATGTGAAACAACAGTGGAGCTCTTGTTCGACAGTGTTATACATTTAGGCTGCAAACCATACCTGGACAGCCAACGAGCTGCATGTAGGTGTCGCTACGAAGAAAAAACTGATCTTTAAGGAGCTGCTAGCGGGTGGTGACAGCAGTTGAGGATGGAAGAACATGACCTTTGGTGAAGAACTAATGTTTTTACAGTATAAGGCTGCTTTATTTTTGTGAAAGGATTATTTTAAGACTTTCTCTTGACATTAAAACTTCAAACTAAAGAAAAAGCAGGATGTTTATGTTCCTGGATGTTGCTGCCTTATGACCAATGTCACAGAGAGGTGCATGTAAGGGGAAAATCTTTTTTTAAAAGAAAGAGTCTATAGCTTTATTTTCACAGCCGTATTTATAAAGTAAACGAGGTCAAATGTAAAATGTAAAATTCATTATAAGGTTTGTTCAACATATCTTATTTGGAAATATGGGAAGATCTTCACTCAGAAGTATATTTGTTTACTATAAAATTTTAAATATACATTGATGCCAGGACGGATCTGACTTTATTTTTTCTTTGTTTTAATTAACACAAAATATGATGTTTTTCTGTAGCCGATTGAGTGTATGAACAAGTCACACTTCTGTTAATGACAGGACTAGTTACGAGGACAAGGTTTCCATGGCTGTTTCTGTTGTAAAATTGGAACCATCAGCTAGTGACATCTAAGGATATCTAGGTATTATGTAATGTGCCTAAAAGGTGACATGAACAAAATTCAAAAGCATAGCCGCTCCCATTTTATGAACCACTCATAAGACAAGTGTTATATTTTGTTATGACCTTTGCCTAAATTGGAGAAAAGGTGGATTTAATGAGACAAATGAAAAGTTGTTTAACATACACATCAGCATTATATGCTGTTGTGCTTTGGTGTTTTTTTTTCCCTAGTCCTTGCTCCTCATAGATTCTGGGATATTTTGAAAAGACTGTAACCTTTTACTAATAGTGGTCTTAATAAAAATTGTTCTTGATATTGTTTTTTGTTGTTTTTTTTTTTTTAAGTCTTTAACAGTGGGGTCAAAAGGAATGGAAAAGCAAGATACAAAGAACTATCTTTTATAGCTCTCTCTTTCCCATTAAAAATTATTAACAGATATTTAATAGCAAGTCC
>NW_011888848.1:666610-689905 GCF_000151845.1 Pteropus vampyrus
TTTTTTCTTTGTTTTAATTAACACAAAATATGATGTTTTTCTGTAGCCGATTGAGTGTATGAACAAGTCACACTTCTGTTAATGACAGGACTAGTTACGAGGACAAGGTTTCCATGGCTGTTTCTGTTGTAAAATTGGAACCATCAGCTAGTGACATCTAAGGATATCTAGGTATTATGTAATGTGCCTAAAAGATGACATGAACAAAATTCAAAAGCATAGCCGCTCCCATTTTATGAACCACTCATAAGACAAGTGTTATATTTTGTTATGACCTTTGCCTAAATTGGAGAAAAGGTAGATTTAATGAGACAAATGAAAAGTTGTTTAACATACACATCAGCATTATATGCTGTTGTGCTTTGGTGTTTTTTTTTCCCTAGTCCTTGCTCCTCATAGATTCTGGGATATTTTGAAAAGACTGTAACCTTTTACTAATAGTGGTCTTAATAAAAATTGTTCTTGATATTGTTTTTTGTTGTTTTTTTTTTTTAAGTCTTTAACAGTGGGGTCAAAAGGAATGGAAAAGCAAGATACAAAGAACTATCTTTTATAGCTCTCTCTTTCACATTAAGAATTATTAACAGATATTTAATAGCAAGTCCCAGAAACTCGACTGCCTCTGAAAATGCTGAGTGTTGAAAGTTTATCAACTCCTTGGAAAGCTCAGCTATGTTCCTCTAC
The DNA here is from genome assembly GCF_000151845.1 of Pteropus vampyrus. NCBI lineage: Eukaryota > Metazoa > Chordata > Mammalia > Chiroptera > Pteropodidae > Pteropus > Pteropus vampyrus. Next base: position 667,295 of record NW_011888848.1, read on the forward strand.
TGCTCTTTGCTCACCACTGGCTGCTGACTTTCCCAAGCCCGGAATCCCAAGCCATATGTATCTTTTGGGTAAACGGTGGCCAAAGTTATTAAGGTAAACCGCTTGGAAAGTCAGAGACCACCAGGAGAAGTGGTTCTTTTTAAGTCACCACAGGCAGAATTGAGCAGAAAGAAAAAGATGTTCTGGAGAAAGGGCCACATTCGTACATTCGTAACTCTAAGTAGAGCTGGTCCTCAAATACCATTTCATTCAACGTCACTGATGAGATGCCCTGGGAACTTAACTCGTTTCTATCAATTAGCCCATGGTAAAATTGGTTTCATTTTACTCCTTTTCATTTAAAATTGCATAACCTACAGATGTTAAGTGAGGACTTATTGTGTGTCATTGCTGAGAGCCTAACAGCTTCCCAAACCGAGAAGGTGGCAGCTGTTCTGCTAAGAATTGTTTCCTGTATTAGATGAGGCAGGTGTATCTATCCCTTGTGGCTGAGTGGGCTCCAATTTAAATGTTTGGAACTCTTAAACTTTTCAGACTTTTTTAAAGCTATAGTTTTATATGCCATTATCAATATTTAATCCTTATCAAAATTTATCATTGAAATACTTGACCAGGTAATTTGAACATAATAAATTCATGGATTTTCTTAGCAGCATTGGCTTTCCCAAGAGGACAAACTCAGAATATCTGTGAAATATTTATATAGTCATAAATCATATGCAGAAATCAGTAGAAGTTGTTTTTATATGTTTCAATTTTTTAAAACTTGTTGTCTTGGAATAATTTTAGATTTACAAAAAGTTGCATAGAAAATATAGAGACTACCTGTATGCTCCTTACACCTAATGTTAATTAGCATTTTTACATAACCATGAAACATTTGTTAGGAAACCAACATTAGTAATTACTATTAATTAAACTCTGGACTTTATTTAGATTGCACTAGTTTTTCCACTATCATTTTCCTTTCTGATGCCAATCTAAGATACCACATTGCATTTAGTCATCATGTCTAATAAACCCATGGTCTTTGACAGTTCCTTACCGTTTATTTTTTCATTACTTTGACAGTTTTAAGGCGTATAGGTCAGCATTTTGTAGAATGCCCCCCAATTTGGGTTTATCTGATGTTTTCCTCATGATTGGACTGGGGTTATGGAGTTTTAGGAAGAAAATCACAGAGGCAAAGGGTTCTTCTCATCGAATCATACAAGTAGTTGAATACTATCAAGTGGGTGTTAATTCTGAATACTTGCTTAAGGTAGTGTCTATTAGGTTTCTCCACAGTAAAGTTACTATTTTCCCTTTTCATACTTCTATTCAGAAGTTAGTCACCAACTCCAGTCTATGGAAAGTGGAGAGTGGGCAAGATTACGTTTCACCTCCTGGAAGGGGGTGTATCTATATGTACTACTTGGAATTGCTCCGTAAGAAAGATCTGCCCTATATTTAAGTATCCCTTACACACTTAGAAAGATTCCCCCGCATTTGTTTATTCAATTATGTATATCAGTGTGAACTCATGTATATTTCTTTTCTAATGTTTATTTTGTTGTTCAAATCATTCCAGCTTGGTTCTTGGGAGTTATGCCAGGTTGGCTCCTGTGTCTCTTTGACATGCCCCATCCTTTTGATTTTTGAGCACTTCCATAATTTCTGGCAAGAAGTAGGAAAGTTGCTCTAGGCTCATCTTCTATATTCCTAGCCCCAGCCCTAAGATCAGCCTCTTCTCCAAGGAGTCCTAGTTTCAAATGGAACTTAGAAACCAAGATCTGAGTACTAGATGTGCTTGTTGCTATTGGGGTATCACTGCTTCTAGGCCTTCTCAGCAAACAGAAATGTGCTGTGAATATGTACATTTCTAGAATTATCTCTGTAAGCTGAACATGAGTTCATACTGATGTTTTCACTTGAATCCTGTACCACAGAGCATATATTTAGATTTCAAGGATGGTATTTTCCCTATGCACAGAATAAATTCATTAAAAAAAAAAACGAAAAACAACCAACCCCTAAAACTAGTTAGAAATGATACTGATATTTTAAAATAATAAAACTATATTGCTTTCAAATAATGCCTGTCTCTATAAAATGTTTTGACATACTTCCTCCAGGGACAGATATGGCAGAAGAGACTGAAAATTAGGCAAAAGGATAGGAAGTTGTGATGATCAGATAACTCATTCAAACTGGATAAAATCCGAGTGTAAATGCTGAAAGCTTGAATCTCATACAATGGATAAAATTAATGAAGCACCTGTGACATGCTAAGCAATTGGACTTGGTAATGGGGAAACCAAAAGAAGGCCAATCCTGCTTTCAGTGAGAGTAAGGTGATAATAAAATAATTTATTGAGCTCTTTCCAAGCCAGGCACTGTTCTGAGAACATGTAAATCAATCTTCACAACAACCATAGGAGGAGGATACTGATATTCCAAGTCTTTAACTGCACATTAGTTACTAAGATGGTGATTTCTGGAAATATGCCTGCAATGAAATGAACAGTAAATACGCAGGGTGAGTAAAATTCTTCTCCTTTGATTTCATATTCTGTTTAATGACCAGGCAAGATTTTTGAACCACAAGCACATGTAGGAAAAGTTATCAAGTTAGATTTATTTTCCTCTCCCAAATAATAGGTAACATTTATAGAAAATGGCCACCCTATATTTAAGTATCCCTTACACACTTAGGAATGATGCCTTAACATTTTTTTCCCAGTCTGAAGTTGGTTACTTTTTAAATGACAAGTCCCAGAGGAGTTACAAAAGATAATGCCACTTTTTCATCCAATCTGAAAGAATTGTTAATTGAAGCAAATTTACACTATAGCCAACCACCCAGTTAAATGCAACATTGAGCTCCCCATTGCCCTGATGAGCACATAGTGGGCAGCATTTTATGAGCGATAATCTTGCAGATGAAAAAGGCTACATACTAAACCTAACAAGCTCAGGGGAAGCCTGCATGGCAGGCCTTACAAACTCAGAGACGAAAAATAACCCTATAGGATGGTCTGAACATAAAAATTCCTAACGAAAAGCGGGTCATGGCGAATAGTCACATCCTTAGCTTGTAGCTTCCTTGACAAAGGTCAGTCTTTAAGTGAGCCAGTTTATTGTCTTTTTGCATCTAAGATAACATAGCCTTGGAATGCCAGAGTAATCTCCTTTTCCGGACCCCTGAGAGCACACCCACTGCACCAGAGCACAAGACCACAGAATCCCTCGTTATCTCGTTCCCTGAATACCATCTCTGTGCCGTAAATGTTAACTATCCTGTACCACCAATGTAAGTGAAGAATGTGTCTCTCTGTTTTACTACTCATCCAATCTGAGATTTCCCCACTTTGCTTTCTCAGGCCTCCCAAATCTACCACTAATGAATTTCATGTCAGCATTACCTCCTCTAATTCTAATGTAAAAATGAGCTGTAAAACCGCCATTCTTCAGAGCATTTTCTCAATCCTTTTGAGATTTTGCTTCTGGCAATTGTCAGTTTGGTTCGAACTCTTATAAGACTTTTACTTAGGCTGGATGCTCTTTAATCAACATTCTAAGCCACAAAGTATGGGCTTCCAATTTCTGCATGATTCCTTCCCCAAATTAGCATTCATAAAAATTCTGACAGAGACTTAACTTGGACACAATCGGGAGGGTCTGTGGAAAGAGCAAGAGCTTATGAGAGGAGTTGTATACTCTATCATCTGAGAACCCTATAGGAAGAACTCCTTATACCAGAGCTCTATGGTTGTAGCAGCCCCTCTCAACTTCCGCTTCCCTTCGAGGAGTTCCTTCGGTATCTTGGTCCAACCCAGTGTATGCATGTGGCTCGCCATGTCTGCAGGTGCCAGATTGCAATCCTTTCTTATTCCCAAATAAAATCTTTTAGTGACAGAATACCTAGTTCTGTTTTCCAGGTGACAGCTTGTTAATAAAAAGTCAAAGCGAGAGGCAAAAAGTGTTCGAGATCACAGAATCAGTCAGGAACACAGATTAAAGCAGAAACCCAAATTTTGTCCCAATTTCACAATGGATTTTTATGAGAAAAGGAAGGGAAACAATGATATATGAGTAGAAGAAAGGACCTTTTATTGGTCTTAACAAGTTAAGTTACTCTTTAGCTACACGGGAGTACCTCATTTAATTGCACTTCGGTTTCTTGCTCTTCACAGATTTGCACTTTCATTAGCATCCAGGCAAGACCCTCCACCAGCAAAAAAGATTAGGACTAGCTGAAGGCTCAAATAATGGTTAGTATTTTTTAGCAATAAAGTATTTTTTAATTAAGGTGCATACATTGTTTTTCAGTGTCAATGCTGTTGACATTACACTACAGTATAATGGAAACATAATTTATTTGCACTAGGACACTACAAAATTCCTGTTAACCGCTTTATTCTAATACTTGATACTCAAGGGGTGTGCAACTGTATCTCTGAAGTATGGCAGCATATGACTGGTTACCGCTTTTAAAGAATGTCTATAACGTCAGTCCTCATGGTCAGGATACCTGCTTTCCTGTTAGCTTTACAAAGTCATTTGTAAGAGAGTGTCGCTTGGTCCACTCCAAAGGTTAATTTGCCCAGTTCAAACACTGCAAAGGTCCAAGGAGCAAGTCATGCAAGCAGCTCTGGAATAGCTGCTCTAGTTCTGTTTTACAACGACTCCACTTAAGTCAATTTCTCACAGGTTCTACCTATGAAAGCCAGAGTTGAAAATCCTGCAGCTGCCTCTAGACTTGAAAATCCTGCAGTTGCCTCTAGTTAACTTTGGCCCAAATCCCTCATACAAACAAAACTTTTAAAATAAATTATTACAAGTCCTACAAAGTAACTCGCACTAGGCAAATGACTACACGTGTAACAGAATGACACATACAACACCCCGAACCTTTGAGCCAGTCGAGAAGATGAAACGTTTGGGGCGGGAATGAGCGAGCCTCAGCTCACCGCAGGTGAACTTATGTCGCCCGGGCTTCCTACCTGGGGCCGCCCTTGTCGAGGTGGCAGCTGGCCTTTCCCGAGGGCTGGACCATCTCGCCAGGCGACGTCGCTCCGCCCTCCCGGGCGCTCCGGGACCCTCAAGCTCTTGGGGCAGAAAGGAGTCTTCCCGGGGCGGAGAAAGGGGCGGGCGCTGCGGCCCCGGCTCCAGGAAGCGGAGGCGCCCGGGGCGTCGGGGTTGCGCTCGGCGGCGATGAGCTCGGCGCTGGGGCTCCGCGGGTCTGGCCTTGCAGGTAGGGGGGAACCGAGGGCGCGGGCTCCACCGCCTTGCTGGGCGGCCCCAGAAATTTACAGGTCCTGGAGGGAAGCGCTTAAGCGCGGTGGGGGCAGCGTAGCTTTTGGTACCGGGAAACAATGCGGGGACCTAGCTGACGCCTGCTTGCGATCCCGGCTCTGGGCGGGCCCCGCCGCCGCCTTTGTCCTCTACAGGTGATCTCTTCCCTAGTGTTGGGCCACTTTAATGTTCACTGGCTGCCCCTGCCAGGCCTTGTTCGCCGCCCCCCCACACACACACACACAACTGTCCCCCGCCCCCGCGCGCCTAGTCATGAAAAGTTGAGTTTTGCAAGTTGGATCTGGTTTTGTTTCCTCACTTTTAAGTAAAAAGTTAAGGAAGTAGTTGCATGCCATAATAATGGGAACATGACCGGCCGGCCCCTGGTGTGCCTGGACTTCACCTGGATACAAAGCCAGGCCGCTGCGGGTATGCAGCCCAGCATCGCTGTCCCGTATCCAGGATACCTACAACTGTGGGTTCGAGTTAAAGCCACAGCAACTTTTCTCTACAAAATAATCAGCTGATGAACGTGTGCTTTTAGAACGTTCTTCCCTGTCACTTATTTCATTATATTACCGACAAGATTGAGAAATTCCGAGCCTGGCCATAAGTTATTGTTTGTTTGTTTGAAGGTTAAAGTGCTAGCAGTCCAGGCAGAGTGCCTTTATTTCAGAGCTTTTTATTCTTTGCTGCACAAACAAGTCTTGCCCCAGAGGCAAGTTGTAGGAGTCACTCGGTCGTTCAGGGCAGTGCAGGGCCCTCTGGCTATTTCCATTTTGGAACTAGTGGTGGGGGTTGGGAAGCCGGGCAGGGATCCTGGATGCCGGACCACTGGGCAGGGCACCTCACCCCCTCCCCCCATTCTTTTGATTACCTTCCTTTTTCTACCTGCTCACTTTCTTTTCTTTCTCCACCCCACCCCTTTTCCAGCATGTTCTAGGCAGACGGTGGGTTACTCACTATAGGATTGTTAAACAGACTGTTGATAGGAAGTATGGGTAAATTTGCTTAGACACTGCAGTGAATAAAGACCATGACAGTAGAAGCTAGCGAAGCTTGAAGAAATGAACACTTAGTTTAGAAAGGTAGCTGTTCTCTCTCTGGTAGGAGAGAGTTTAGCATGTCGACAGTAAAGAGACTGGATTCCACAGATAGACTTGACTTTGAATCTCAGCTCCACTGCGCTGAACTTGGACAAGCCTGGTGCACTTTCACTGGCCTGGGGGCTATGGAGCTGAGTGAGAGAAAGTATCTAAAGTGCCAGGCCATCAACAAACAGGAGCAGGTAGAATTATTTGGAGATATAGCAAATTAAGATGAGAAAAAAGGAGCGATTTGTTCTGTAAAAATGAAACGACTTTAAGGAGCAAAGAGGTTAAGAGTCGGGTTTAATGATGGACCCATTTTCGATAAATATATTGCAAATGAATAGGAATTTATAAATCTGTAATATACGGTATCTCCTTCATTAAAGTTTATTTTCTCTATGTCAACAAAGCCATTCACCCTCTTGGCCAGTCTGTACTCATGCAGTATAGTGATATTTGCTCAAGCGCACCCTTCCTTCTACTTGGTACATACAGCTTAGAGTGACCATCAGAGTCACGATGTATTATTTTCTTTGGAACTCGGGTAAAATTGCTCCAGGACAGTACTGGAATTTAGGACTCCTTACCTCACCCTCACCCCCAGGATGAGTTTTGTCAGTGAGGAGAGGAGAGGTTGGAACAATCAAGTGTCAGGGAGACACTCTCTAAGGAGAGGCAGGAACACTACCCTCTTGCTAGGAGGTGACCTGTAGGAAGGGTCCATACCTTAAGGTCCATTGTGCTTCCTCAAAGACTCAACCAAGAGATGCATCTTGCTGTACTGTTAGTTTTTGCTTATTTATTACTTCTTCTCTCCCCTTGAGGCTGTTAAGTTTGTTGGGTAAAAACAGATTCATGGGTACATGGGTCCTTATTGTATAAGATGCTAGATTCATCGTGCTGTCCAATACAGAAGCCACTGGCCACAAGTGGTTATTTGAATTTAAATTAACTAAAATTAAATTTAAAAGTTCCTAACCTGCATTGGCACCTTTCAGGTGCTCAAGAGCCACATGTGGCCAGTGGCTACCACATGGGACAGCGCAGGTATAGAACAATTCCATCACCACAGAAAGTCTGAATGCGCAGCACTGTTTGAGGGAGTAGAGAGGGATTCAGTGAAAGGTTGTCCAGAAGGTGGAGAAGTCTGATCGGGTTGGGAGGAGAGGGTCCCTATTATGGGGTTATAAGTGCAAATGTGTCTTTCAGGAGATCCAAAATCTAAGCCTTTGCCCTACTCCTCCTCTTCCTCCACCCAAACTTTGACCTCTTCCTGGTCCTGTGGTCATCCAGTATTAACCACACCCTGTGTTTCAGTTCTCCTGTCTGACTTTGTTCCTTCTTTGTTTCAGAGACTATTCGCAAAAAACATTTTCTATAAAACAAAGCGATTTCATATCTCATTTGAGGTCCTTAATCACAAAACTATTACTCTAGGCATATTTTGCAATGAATGTGTTTGTGTAATATGTCTTCATTTCTTTTTATAATATTCATTGCTATTTTGCAGATAAGAGTTGGGGGTGAGAAAGCATTGAGCTATGAATTTGTAGTTCACTTGTTTATTATTAAAGTTTCCCCTCCCTTTTCCCTTACCTTTCTTTTCATATTTTAACTTTTAAACTAACCAAAACAGAAGAGTCTTAAAATATGAGAGTCAAAAGCACATGGGAGTTACTGCTGTTTCACTATCAGTCAAAAAGTAAATTAACAAAAATCAACTTTTTTTTTAATAGGTGAGGAACAAAACATGACAGAAACAGATGCCTTCTATAAGAGGTAAAAATTTGCTTTTTTCTAATAAAGGCCTCCTCCTGTGGTGGTCATGATCAGACTACAGAAATCAAAGCAAGGACCCTGGGAGCTGGAAAGTAGAACTGAGTATGTCAGGTTTTAGCATTTGGAGAGCTAATTTGTAGATATGCAGGTTAGTTTCTGCTTCCGGTTGTAAAAGGACCTAGAATGGTTTTCAGAATATTTAAGAGTTGATATGGCATGAGCCCTAGAGCTAGAGATGGGCCTGGGCCAGGCCACTGCCCTTGGTTGCTGGATCCTGACAACCTGGGGGACAGACACCCATGCAGATTGATTTCGGGTGGGCACTGATGATGGCTGCTGTTTACTAATTGGTATGGAAATACTTCAGGACTTTCCTTACTACTGTGACTATGAGGCTTTCCCAGTGCACACCAGTGGCATGTCAGTCTGGCAGAAGAGGAAACAGCAGACCTCTGCCTACACTACGCATTGACCTTTGGCTTGAGGGAGCTCATTATTTAATATGACTTAAAGTGATTGTTTTTTAAACTTTTCATTAGCAGTGAAATGTTTGATCCGGCAGAAAAGTACAAAATGGATCACAGGAGGAGAGGAATTGCTTTAATCTTCAATCACGAGAGGTTCTTTTGGCACTTAACACTGCCAGAAAGACGGGGCACCAGCGCAGACAGAGACAACCTTAAGCGCAGGTAGTAGTTTTATCTACATGTTAAGGTGATGAGATATTTAAGTGATAACTACTAATTAAAACTTGTCTGCACTGATGAAATAACAGCAAGAGTATGTGAGGATGAGCATCAGTTGGGCACAACCTCCCTTAAGAAGTTGCCTAAGTTTTCTTCCTATCCATGTTCTATTAAATGGCAACAGTCTTTGCATTGTTACCAAAAAGAAAAGAAAAGAAAAAGTTGACCATTGAACAACTTAGAGTTTAGGGGTACTAACCCCCACACAGTCAAAACTCCACATGTAACCTTTGATGCCCAAAAAACTTAAATTATCCCCCAGTGTCCACTGGGGATTGGTTCCAGGACCGCACCCCCACCCCAGATACCAAAATTCATGGATGCTCAAGTCTCTTGTATAAGATGGCATAGATCGGTACACACAGTTGGCCCTCTGCTTCCGTGGACTTCCAACCGCTGATTGAAAATAGTACAGGTATTATTGGAAAAAATCCACATATAAGTGGATCGTCACAGTTCAAACCCACATTGTTCAGGAGTCACCTGTATTTGCATAATAGACAATATTCTAACTTGAATCAGTCATCATTACAAGTAAATCCTTTCCTACCATAGGTGATCAGGGAAAACTATCATTGTCATATTTGTTTTTTCTTTCTTCCTAAAGTCAATTTATATGTCATAAAATGTGTATAGATTCCTCAAATAAGTAGGGTATGTGAAAACTTTGAATAGCTCATAAGCTAATGTCCAATTTAATCTATCACCAGATTTTCAGATCTAGGATTTGAAGTGAAATGCTTTAACGATCTTAAAGCAGAAGAACTACTGCTCAAAATTCATGAGGGTAAGTAGTTTTCAGATTCATCTTCCTCTGATGGGATCGAGTACTTTAATTATCCTATCTGTAAAGACAGGTCCAAATAAAATTAACTGTGTTGTAAAAAGTCTTATCAATTAATTTGGCATGGTTTATAGATTTTCGTTATGCCTCTCTGCTTATATGTTACCCACTAGATTTAGACACCTTTGCAAAGTATTATGTCTCCAAAGTTTATATTTAGCATACCACTACTTACAGTCTATTACTCTAGAAATTAATGAAATGACCTTTTTACTTGGCAATGAAATATCTAAAATGCAAACACTACAGATGCTGGGCAGTCATTTTTTTTAATTGACTCCTGTTCCCAAGATTTTTACTGGCTTTGAGATTCTGTTGACTTATATACATTATCTCTCTTAATGTCCATATTACTGTGCAGCAGATATTTTAACAACTTATGTTTATCATACTCATCACTGCATGCCAGTCATGGATTTTCAAGTCATTTGCCAACAGACTATTATAATGTTTATATAATATAAACTTCAGAGTTTTGTTGTTGTTGTTATAATCGACATATAACATTATTGTCAGCTGGACATGATTCGATATTTTTGTACATTGCAAAATAATGACCACAATAAGTCTAGTTACCTTCACCATACCTAGTTATAACATTTTTTTTCTTGTGATGAGGACTTTTTCTAAAAAAATCCTAGGAAAGGATTTACTCTCTTAGCAACTTTCAAATATACAATACATTATTATTGACTGTAGCCACCGTGCTGTACATTAGATCTCCTGACTTATTTATTTTATAATGAAGTTTGTGCCTTTTGACCCCCTTCACCTAATTTTGCCCATCCTTCCCTCCCCTCAGGCAACCACCAATCTATGTCTATGAGCTTGGTTTTTTGTTTGGTTGGTTTTTTTAGATTCCACATATAAGTGAGACCATATTGTATTTGTCTTTCTCTGACTTATTTCACTTAGGATAATGCCCTCAAGTTTCATCCGTGTTGTCGCAAATGGCAAGATTTCATTCGTTTTTATAGCTGAATAATATTCCATTGTGTGTGTGTATGTGTGTGTGTGACACAATTTCTTTATTCATCCATCAGTGGACACTTAGGTTGTTTACATATCTAGGCTGTTGTAAATACTACTGCCTGAACATGGGGGTGCATATATCTTTTTGAGTTTGTTTACATATCTAGGCTGTTGTAAATAATACTGCCTGAACATGGGGGTGCATATATCTTTTTGAGTTTGTTTTTGTTTTCTTCAGATAAATACCCAGACATGGATTTGCTGGATTATATAGTAGTTTTTGTTTTTGTTTTTACTTTTTTTTGAGGAACCTCCACACCAGAGCTCTTCTTTAAACTGTAAATCATTTTAATTTTAACTGGCTGCTTACCAGGTTTTCTACTTTGTTTGCTCAAAAGCTTCATAGGACATCAATCTCGTCTTAATACTCTTTTGGAACCTCTCAGTGCTGTAGACATACTGAAGGCGCTGCACTCATTGGAGTGCAGCGGCACATAGGGAGTTGTTAAGTGGTAGTTTCTGGGTCTCTCAGTCTGCCAGGAAGCTCTCTGCTGTATTCCGAAAACTTTATTGCTAAAATGACTTGGATCTTAAAGTGGGTCCCCCATTGTAATCCCTTTACGTTTTACATGTCATCGTTCTGTGTTGTAGAGAAACTAATTGAAATCTGTTCAAATTCTATTACTTTGACCTTTAATAACTTTGATTTTTAAAAATCTGATACAGAATGGTATAAATTGTTTGGTTAAAAACTAATGTATGTTGTGTTTCATTACATTTTACATTTACTATAAAAATAACAAATTTTCTCCCTCAATCATATGTATGTGACTTTATTCTTGTATTAGTAAATTGAATTTTTACATGTAAATAAGCATCTTGTTTTCATTTCTATATGAACTTTTGGGGGACTTTACAGCATCGAATTCTAGCCACGTAGATGCCGATTGCTTTTTATGTGTTTTCCTGAGTCATGGTGAAGACAATCACATTTATGCATATGATGCCAAAATTGAAATTCAGACATTGACTGGCTTGTTTAAAGGAGACAAGTGTCAGAGCCTGGTTGGAAAACCCAAGATATTTATCATTCAGGTAAGACCGATGATGTTATAATCTCAATTATAAAGCCCAGAGTGTATACATGTAAATATAAAGAACTAAAGGCGATTTCAGAAGTAACTTTCTCCAGTAACTAGAAAGGTCCTTTTCGAATTCTAGCTACTCAGAGTTGCAATTTGAATTATTAGTAGTAATTCTTTCTTAACAGAAAGAATAAAAAAATAAAGATTCTTGGTATCTTTACTACTTGGATTGACATTTGAAATGACTCAAAATAACCAGTGTGTTACCCCATGGCCCAGCCCAGTGTCAAGGTAGAGCCACCAGAGAAAGTATGTGCTTTCTGGAGAATGCAGTGCAAAGCAGCCTACTCAGACTGGGTCGGGTTCTCCCGGAGCTGGAGAGCATGCAAGCCAGTGGGAAGGATGCAGCCATAGAGGTCTAGTCCTAGCTTGCTTCATCCTTCCACATTCTCTTTTAAATCAAGATGCTGTTTCCCCTGTGCCATATTGGCATTAGGGATAAAAATATTTGGAGGCCTAAATAATGTCATCTGGTATGTCAATAAGGATTTTGAACAAAAAAGAGAATTCCAGATATTCCAGTGCTGCGGTCTGTGTTTCCACGAACGGCATGGAGGACATGACCACATTCTACCTCCCGCCATAGAGCCTTAAGGGGAGGGAGTGTGGGGTCTATCAGAAGTTAAGGGTGATTTCCTGGTTTCTTGTTTGGATAACTGCATTGGCCTAGCTGTAGGACGTGCAGTGGGGGTACAGCTCTAGGACCAAAGAGAGGCAGCCTCAGTGGGAGAAATAAACATAGGAGTAATGAGATGAATGGTAATGAGAGCCATGGGGCAGATGGGTTTACTCACGTCAAGTATAGACTGAAAACTGAGTGTTAACAGAACTGAGGGACATGTGTGAAGACTGAGCATGAGAAGACTGAGCATGAGATGCTGAGGAGGGTGGCCCAGAGAAAGAGAAAAATGACAGATGATTGGTTCATGGGAAAGGGAAGAGAGAATTGAAATAACTAATGAGCCACAAAGGAATAAAATACTTGGTCAAGTTATTTTATTTCTCTGTGTCTCAGATTCTTCATCTATGAGTTGGGGATAGAACAGCACTGCCTCATTGGGTGGTTGCAAGGACAAAATGACTTGGCCTAACAAATGAAAAACATTTAGAACAGTGCCTCGCACATGGCAAGCCCTCAGTTTAGGGCTGCCTCTTATTCTTACCTCAGTTGATTTGGCAACTGATGACATGAAGTTCCAGGTGTCCTACATTATATTAAGAAGACAGTGAAAAATAATGTCTGAAAACGAGCCCGACAATTCTACGTAAGATTAAAATCTCCCTGTAAAAATAGGATATTACGGGCCTTCTAGTTATCTAACTTTGAAATCACTCATGACTTTTTTTGTTCTTTTTAAGCTTATTAATTCTTTAGCCATTTCTTAACTGACGATGCATTTATATGGTAAAACTAGTCTGTTAGTCACTGAATAAATTACTAGCATAGCTGAATAAGTCACAGACTGGCTTGCCTACCAACGAACTTTATTCTTACGTCTGAAATCTGGGGTCAAGGCATTAACAGGGTTCTACTCAAGCTTCTCTCTTTGGCTTGTAGATGCCTGTTTTACCCCTCTATCTCCTCATGGTCTTTCCTCTGTCTGAGTCGTAATCTCTTATAAGGACACCAGTCATAGTGGATTAAGGCTCACCCATATGACCTTATTGTATCCTAATTATTTCTTTAAAGACCATATGTCCAAATACAGTCGAATTTGAGGCAGTGGGGGTTAGAACTTCAACATATAAATTTTGGGAGGATGGGGACAGAATCGAGCCCCTAATAGACGTTTAAGAGTATAAATTAATGTTAGCTTTTGTGTGTCAGAATTAGTGGATAAGAATTTGAGACCTCACTTTCAAGTGGGAGCAAAAGGAAGAAGGCACATTAATAGCTGTCTTCTCAGGTCAGGTGGTGTCATTTTGACCCTAAACAGTTTCGGGCAACAAGCAGGCAAGCAAAACCCAATCTGGAAACATATCTGATTAAATGGAAACACTTAGGCAAATACTGTAGCTTTTAAAAGGGGTGACTCTTGGTGCTGTGGTGTGGTTAATCCAGAAGGAGTTTTTAAGCCGCAGCAGTTTTCTCTATATTATGTACCTTTCAATCAGCATAATTTAGAGTATAGTTGAAGATACCAATTTTTCAAAAACATTAACTAAAAGAAAATGTAAGTAAGGAAAAAACTGTCAGCTTCAGTCTGCTCTAAACCTAAATGTTTTGTTTTTGAAGTGCCTATAAAGTGACTTCTGTTGATGTTGACATGAAGGGGTACTGAATTATATTTCCTCTGTAAACATTAAGCATTGGGAAGAAAAGAGTAAGTAAGTGAAGGGAGTGGTATTTCTCTTTGTCTCGTAGGCATGTCGGGGAAACCAGCATGATGTGCCAGTCAGACCTTTTGATGCAGTGGATCATCATACAGACCAGCTGGGTGCCAATGTCACCCAAGTAGATGCAGCCTCAGTTTACACACTGCCTGCTGGAGCAGATTTCCTCATGTGTTACTCTGTTGCAGAAGGTGAGTGCTTAATACAAACATAGAATTGCCTTTCTTGGCTAATTTCCATTCCACCTTGGCTTGAGTTGGATCAAGTCTTTCTACTGGGATACGGTGATTTGGTCCTGAAGTTCACAGGCTTAGGATGGATTTCTTTGATCACATAGTACAGTGATACATGAAAGTATAAAATGCCTTATAGAAAAATCATCCCTGAGAACTAAAGTCTAAAGCTACAAGTCTAATCATATCGAATATTAGCACCTGCTATCAATTACTGATGGTATCATTGTGTTCATATTCATGAGCTTTGTTGAAAAATATTTGATAATGATTATTCTTTTTCAGTAAATGATTTTGTTTTTTTAAGGTTTTTCCCGTTTTAAAAAAATTAATTTATTTTTATGGTGACATTGGTTAACGAAATCTGACAAATGTTCTTTTTAATATCTTGTCTTTAAAAATCGCCTGGTGACTCTTGGGAACTTTTTGGTAATGAAGGAAATTACACAGAATTAACCCTATTTTTATAGAACTATATAGAATTAATCCCTTTTCCCACATGAGAATAGTCAACAGAGAAAAAAAATTTTAAACTGTATCATGGACACATCTTAGTCTTCTCCAAGAATTTTTGAGAATTTATACTTCTGTAATGGTGATTTTTAGTCACAGTTACTGAAACCCAGAAACTGTCAGTGCCCTTTTTCTCCCTGTCTTTTTTAGGTTATTATTCTCATCGGGAAACTGTGAATGGCTCATGGTACATTCAAGATTTGTGTGAGATGCTGGGAACATTTGGCTCCTCCTTAGAGTTCACAGAACTCCTCACCCTGGTGAACAGGAAGGTTTCTCGACGCCGTGTAGACTTCTGCAAAGACCCAAGTGCAATTGGAAAGAAGCAGGTCCCTTGCTTTGCCTCCATGCTAACGAAAAAGCTGTATTTCGTTCCAAAATCTAAGTGAAAGGGCTGTTTTATATAGTTGTATTCAAAATAGATTCCCCTTTCTTATATAAATAACACTAGGTTGAAGCTTAATAGTACAGCAATTTGAAATGTTTTAAGGTTTAACTTTTTAAAAAGAAAATAGTTCATTTTGGACACAGTGAGAGGGTTTGCTCTATGTAGAAACAAAATCCTCAGGGAATTACTATAAAAATCCACAAGCATTTATAATACTTGATTTTTATAAGTTGCAAATATCTGGGTGACTTAACTTGTATTTTGTTTATTTTTTAATAAAGGGTTATAATGTTTTTAAAGGTTTTTGAAACCCAAGATTTAGTTGTTTTCCTTTAATTTTGAAATTCATGTTTTGCAAATTTTGCTAATTCAAATTTTCCTGTGTGTAATTTATACACAAATGTTTTTATTTATGTACACGAATTAATATACACGAATTGTTTTAGTTGGTCATGCAAATTAATCTACATATGAATTATCACTTTTTGTATAAGACTTCAAAAAAATCAGCCTTTAAGAACTATTATATGGCATTCTGAGGAAGAAATATAAAATTGTTAATTCTTAGTCAGTATAGCCTGAACACTTGCAAAATTTGATTCTGTCAATATCTTCCATGTTAAGTTACTGTACATCATCATTCTCACTCACAGACCATGATGTTGATAGGATAGATATTACCTTTAAGGTTTGATTCTTAATGATATATAAATTTGAATAATATTGTTTTGTTAATAACCTGCCAGAGGCTCAAGATGGTTAAATGTTTAGGCTTTTGGTAACTGAAACTTGTGAGTTGCTACTTCAAAAGCTATAGTTTACATATATTGTTTCAGTTGCAGTTCAAAAAGTATGCTAACTATGTGCTGTGGTTAGTGAGACATTTGTACCTTTTCTTGTGGTCATGACAGGGGCTTCACTGGCAGTTGAATGTTTTACTTTAAGTCCTTACCACAGGCGTTGCCATCACTGCCTCTGCTTCCAAGAGCTAATGATGACAGAAACGCTCCTTAGCGTTTTTGGTGAACTGATGAACACTGGCTTGGCCTTCTATGTAAAGATTATACAATTCTGGTTACTTAAGAGAAATCAGCTGGTGTTAATAAAAAGCTCTAAACCAAAACAAAAAGACAGACTTTTTTCCCTCAAATGTGATCGGTCAAAGGGTTTATTTGAATAAAATCCTCTTGTTCAGATGCAGTGACATTGGTACCTACATATCTGGGCACCAAATTGCCATCAAATCTGAGGCTGTGGAAACAATGGGGACACAATTGAGTCCTGTACGAAACAGTTGTCTTAGAATAAGACAGTCCTTTTGTAATAAAAGTAACGTGTAATGTGCTCGGATTCCTTTAATTTTCTTTCCAATCCCTCCGGACTTACAACTTGGAATGTGAGTAGAAAGATCATATACTGTTTATGTTTTTAAATAACTGACCTATAAAGTTTTAACATAAATGACATGTGTCATATAGAGAAACTACATTTTAAATATTAAAAAGGTCAGAGTATCTATTATCATAGCTATATCATCCTCTCAGTACTCAGAAATCAGTCACCAATGTGACTTACACACAGCTCTTTCTTTGAAGAAAAAGAATTATACTTCTTATTTTACTTAGTAAAGTGAGAAGAAAGAAATCAAAGGAAGCTATCTTTACTAAGAATTAATTCATTTTTCACATGACTAGTTTTCTGAAGCCCTAAAAACATATAAGTATTCTTTGATAACTGTCTTTCATTTCACATTCTTGTTCAGGGGTCAGCAAAATTTTTCCATAAAGAGCCAGAGAATAATTATGTTAGGCTTTGCAAGCCTGACTATTGCAACTAGTCGACTCTGCTGCTACAGTGGACAAACAGCCACAGGCAATACATAAATGAGCATTGTTATGTTTCGATAAAACTGTTTACAAAAATAGGTACAGGTATTAGTTTGCCAATTCTGTCCTAGTTCACCCCATCTTCCTGGATTTTCCTTTAGACTGTTTGCAAGAATTCAGAAGCTATCCTGTCCACTTTCCTAGTCTAGATTCTTTCCCCAGCTCTATGCCTGAAAATACCATGGACCTTTTCCCAGTCTTTCTTGGGTACCTAGTATGGGCCAGGCATTCTTGGCACTGGGATGGATATATCAGTGAACAAAGCAAACAATCCCTGTTCTGAAATTTACATTTGGGTGACATTTGTAGAGTATCTGCCTTAGGTTAGTACTTTATTTATCTCACTTTATTCTCATTATTTATCTCATTATATTCTCATTAAGGTCAATGGTATTGTTAGGTAGTTAGGCAGCCATGAGCATAAGGGAGCAAAGGCCCAGCTCTGTGACCACAGAAACGACAACACTGATGGCCCAACCCAAAAGGCTACCCCTAAGGCCTCCCAGGAAAAAAAAACAAACAAAAAAAACACCTCGCTTTAAAAATAATACCCCTATATCCTGGAGTACAAGGACATTAATGACCATACCATAACAACCAATCTAGGCCAGCCACAAAAGCTTGTGTGGGAGGGAGTACTCCGACCTTTTCACCTCAGCTTCCTCATATCATCATCATAATGTCATATATATGCCCAGAAGTTCATGAATCTAATTACAACAGACAATTCTGGGAAGGTAATGCACATTTGACAACAGGTTATTTAACAGCCAACTGTCAATCAAAATGACCTCTCACATCAATCAGCTAGCACCACCCTTGTAACCACCCATCATGGCCTAGCTATAAGACAGACCTCTCTACCTCTAGAGGGCTACAGCCCTCTCTAGTGTAGCCTGTTTCTCTCTTGAAACATACTTCAATAAATCTTACTTTTCTTAAACTTCACTGATTTGTAATTTTAACTGTGTCAGTACAAAGGACCAAAGCCCCCCAGTACCATTGGGGCAACGACGGTTAGATTGCCCCCAACTTTTAGATTGCTCCCAATCTAACAGTATTATAATTGTTTTGATGACGGGTCAAGGTTAAATGCCCAGCATCTCCAGCTAGTAAGTGGAAGAACCTTCCTGACACCAAAGCCCACACACTTTCTATCCCACACTGGATTTATTCTAATGTTTTTCTATGTTAAACCCAGAATCCCACTTCCATTACCTGACTTCATCCTCCCAGTTCCACTTTGTTTCAAGAAATCTACTTTACACTGTATGTCCTCTGCTTTGGTTAGAGAAATATCCCACCAATACACCCAAGACCCGCTTTGGGACTCCTCTCACCATGTTACATTTTACCTCCTCTCTAAATTCCACCCGAAAGGCAAGGCCTACCTTTTAGAACTGGGAATAGAGTTTCTTAAAGGCAGAAGGCATCCTAGGGCTTACTACTATATCGTGCTTTATATTTGGTCTTCATCCTCACAGCCCCCAGAACCCTTGGAATTTCCTAAGCACAGAGAGTGATAAAAGGTGTCTTTTGTTATGTTAATGAGATGACTTTTGGACCAATTGTGGGGGCTGGTTGCCAGGAGAACCAACTGTGTGATTAGAGATTTGAAACTCAGTCTCATCCCTTTCAGCACTCCCAAGGGGAGAGGGGCTGGAGGTTAAGTTCAACCACCAATGGCCAATGACTTAAGTCAATCATGGCTTTGTAATGGAGCCTCCATAGAAACCCAGGAGGACCGCTAGTTCGCTTTTTGAGAGAAGTTCCACGTTGGAGAGCCAAAACTTCCATGGGCCACCACGCTGGGCCTCAGACTTCACAAGGGCAGAGCTCCTTTGCTGGCACCTCGTCCTATGTATCTCTTCATCTGGCTCTTGATTCCTTTGTAATACATCAGTAATTCAGTGAATAATTGGGTTTTCCCGAGTTCTGTGAACTGCTCTAGCAAGTTAATCTAATCTGGGGAATGGTTCACAGGAAACTGATTTATAGCTAGTTGGTCAGAAACACAGGTGACAACCTGGGCTTGTAACTGATATCCAAAGTGGAAAGCAGTCTTGTGGGCCTCAGCCCTTTCTTTACCTGTGGAATCGCATTCTATCTCCAGGTAGATAGTGTCAGAATTGAGTTGAATTTTCAGACACTCTGCATACTTCTGAGAATTGCTTTTTGATGTGGGGAAGCAAGCGTACACACACACACACACACACACACACACACACACACACACACTCTCTCTCTCTCTCTGAAATTGAGTCTGAAAACCCTTTTCACTTGTCATAATACTTAGCCTGGTGATATTCATTATAAAAACATATTAGTACATATTCTTAGCTTAGTTATAAAACACCAATATATTGCTATTTCAGAATCTCCGTGTTTCAGAGACACTGATACAAATAGCAAGTGATCATTGTGTGTTGCTCTGGTTAAGGTGTAGGAAGTCTGAATCTGATTTGACTGCAAGATATACCCTGAAAATCATTGGAATATTTTTGTTTTTTTGTTTTAAGCAAATCTTTGATATCTAGGTGTTATCATTACCCTTGTCAAACACAGAAACAGTAGAATCTTAGATAATATATTAAATACCATTAGTTGTAAATTTACAAAAATTTATGACTTACTATGTGTAGATGCTTAAATCTTCTAGCTATGTCCACTCAGGCAGATTAACTTCTCTAAGCCTTATTATTAAATTGGGATTAAAATATAGCTACCTCATAGGATTATAGGACTACAGATAACATATATGTAAAGTGCCTAGAACAGCATTTGACAACATACGATAAATAATATCTATCTCCATAAAGATTAGTTAAGATGAAACATCGCATGACATTTTATAATAATTTTGGCTATATTTAATGATAAAATCTTCCAACTACTATGTATTTAAAAAGAAATTAGACTTATTGTGGTTATTAGACTTATTGTGGTGATCAATTCATAAGATATAGTCATATGATATTGAATGACTATGTTGTACACCTGAAACTAATATACTATTGTATGTCGACAATAAAAAAATCTTTTTAAATAAATTAATGACAAGATGATTCTAAATGAAGTCTAACAAGAGTGAATGCCAAGCACACTGACCATTTCACCTCTGCTCAGGGAATGAACATAGGACGGGCTGACGAGGATTCTTAGCATTAAGTGCCAACTGTAGCAGAAGCCACTTTGATTTTGATGGATGCATCCAAGCTTCTTCCAACATTAAACCTCAACAAGTCGTGAAACTCCACAAACCAAAAATCTTAAGACCTTCCCAGAATATCTGTGTTTTGCAAGCATATTTTTTTATTAACAAAAGAGATTGAAACAGTCAAATTCAAATGAACTATGAGACTCAAAAAGTTCCAGTTTCTAATTTGCAAAATCAATACCTAATGGAAAAATTCAATGACATTTAAAAATGTAAGATTAATTCTCTTCATTGAGTTCTTCTATGTGCGCTGGCAAATAGAGAGAGCGGCGTACCTGGCTCAGGGATTCTTTAGCCTGTCAACGAGAGAAAGAAAAGTCCCTGAGCAGAGAGCACTGGGAACATACCAGTATGGCTGCCAGAGAGGACATATTTCCTTAGGTCGATATGTACACTAAACTACTAGTGATAAATGCCGATGATATTTTATTTATATGGATCCTTTGTTAAAAGTGAGTTTAAGGTTTCTAATACATCCTTATATTTCTTGTTATGTTAATTTTCCCCTTTGGTAAGGGTTTTCCCAGTTGGTATTTAAAAAAAAAAAAACACATCTCTGTGACCTATCAGCTTCCCTTTTTTCCTCGACTTTATTATCTTAAGAAAATACTACATCGAGTGCTACTTTAAGTCTTAAAGCCCAGGCTATAAACTTGTTGGAAGAACATTCCTTAGCCTTCTCGAATTGGATTATTCAAATGAAAGAGTATCCACTAAATTTTTTTTAAAAAGCATCATTATATTTTTTCTAAGTAGTGACTACAGAAAATTAAAAAAAAAAAAAAATTAAGGCTCTTCAACTCTAATTTTTGAGTTACAAATTAAATTTAGCAGTATTTTCTCTTCAAGTTTGAGGAATGGGTAGTTTAGAAGGTACAGATAACAAAAGATATAATAATTCCTGGCTACTAGGTGAGCATGCATTGAGCAAGAGAAGATATTTTTACCAAAACTTTTTAATAAAATTACTAAGAAAAATTAAAAATCTAATTAGTTACGTGTTGAAAAGTCATCACCTGAACAATCTAGTGAGCCCACTGGGAGGCCAGAGGTAAAAGCTGCCTAAGAAATGGATTGTGAAAAAGTGCTTAACACCATAGGCTCCAGACAAACTTGTGGGTTCATACCCTGGTTTCCCACTTTCTAACATTATATACGTAGACAAGTAGACAAGTTACATTAAACACCTCCATTTTCTCATTTGAAAGATGGAGAAGATTAAAGAAAGACTACCATATCGATTTTTCTATTTTTAAGGAAAAGAAACTTGCAAATTAACCTTCCTAAAATACTAATTTCTTTTATGTCTTTAATAGTTACAAATCAGAAAATGAGCTTGATATTGAATTATTTTCTTTAAAAACATGTACTTGCTTAGACATAGATTTCTATTGAAAACTATTATTTTACTATCTCAAAGTCATTTAAGACAGTTTGGAATGCACAGTTAAAGCTATCTGCGTGTTGAATACAGAAGACAATAAACCTGTAGGATATGGAATTAGTATCAGACAAGTCAACTCTTTCACTGAACAAAACCACAAACATGGAAGATTTAACCTGTGAGGATAAGTCACCAATTGTATTTCCCTGAACTAAGTTCTGGCTCCAAAAAAGACCACCTGTAAGATGCTGCGTTTGCGATAACGTACCTTAGCAAGATCTTCTTTTAATTTGTTGTATTGCACCACATCGAAATGCTGTTGCTTTGATTTCTTATGAAAGTAGTGAAGAAATTGCCTAGTCTTAATAGCTGAGTAAGTATAATCCTAAAAAAGGGGGAAAAAAAGAACATGTTTTAAATGAACATAATGCCTCCACAAGAACGAGCCTTAGCAACACCAAAGCAAGGGAAGGCAGACAAGTGAAATATTTGCAGTGGCCGTCAGAGCAAGCATAAGGCAACACAAGCAAAACATTTTGTCTCAGTTAAGATCAGCTGCTCATTTCAAAAGCAAGTGAGCTAGGAAAAGAAATCACACATACTGGCACAGAAGGGAGAAAAGAGGAAATGGAGATTTTTGACAAAATAATGTATGAGATAAAGCTAAAGTTACTGGGTGTTTTACAATACAAATTCAATTTATTTATAAATGAGGGCCCCAAAAACACAAACTTGATGTGTTTATCTCAGTGCCTCTAATTTGTGAGCTGTACTATTTGTTTCTCTATAGAGGTTATGTACA
>NW_011888848.1:690275-694374 GCF_000151845.1 Pteropus vampyrus
TTATAGGGAAAAAAAACGGAATGTATAAAACATGTACATTAATGAGTGATCACCTATTTCCAAATCAGTTCATTAGTAAATGGTTTTTTTAAGTTATAGAAAAATTTTTTGTGGAAAGAAATTTTTAAATAGTATGAAAGGGTATACAATGAAGCACTCAGAAATCATCCTCTGAAACCCACCTAAAATTACATGCCTATTTTCTTCAACTCAGCAATTTCACTTCAGGGAACTCATCCTACAGGTACTCTTGCCACATGATCCATGATAGATTCATTTTTAACAGCAAAAAAAACCCAAATTATCCACATGTCCCTCAAGCTGCTAAGCAGCTATAATGTAGAAGCTCTCCATGTACCAATATGGAAAACTTTCCAGGATACAGGCAGACCACAGAGATGTTGCAGATTCAGTTCTAGACCACTGCAATAAAGCGAATATTATAATAAAGAGTCACACAAATTGTTTGGTTTCCCAGTGCATATAAAAGTTGTTTACACTATGCTGTAGTATATCAAGTGCATCGTATAGCTTTATGTCTAAAAAAAACGATGTACATATCTTAATTAAAAAATACTTTATTTATTGCCAAAAAATGCTAACAATCCTCTAAGCCTTCAGCGAGTCATAAGCTTTTTGCTGGTGGAGGGTCTTACCTTCAATTTGCAAAAGATGCAATATCTGCGAAGTACAATAAAGCGAAGAGAAATAAAATGAGGTGCACCTGTATACTGTTAGTGAAAAAAGGTGAGAATAATGTGTAATAGACTGTGCTCTTCTCTAATAAAGAGAAGAAAATAATGTTTGTATTTGTACATAAAGAAAATCTGAAATGGTTCACAGGTGTGGGGATATGGTACTAGGAGGACTGTGGGAGGAAAATTTTCCATTGGCCACCTTTTTAGTTTCTTAAATCTTATACAAGTAAAAACATCATCAACTTTTTAAAAAGTAAAGAAAAAAATGTAGGTACCCAACCCAACAAATAATATAAAAAAGTCCCTCTCTCTGTCATCCCCTAGGTATCCTAGGAAGCAATCAATATTAAAAATTTCTTTTATCTCCAGAAACTTTCTATTCATATACAAAGATACACATACACGCACTCATATTTAAAAATCACAAGTGGGATCACAAATTTAAAATATGTAGTTTTTCCCCTTAAATTAGAACAAAGAGACTCCTGCCCCACCCCACCCCCAAAAGTTACTTTTTTCTCTACCATTGATTAACTTCAGATGTTAGGAAGGTTTCTCTAACTTTCTAGCTGTAGTTCTATTAAGCAGAGCTGGGGCCATAGGCCTATTCACTAAAAAGGAAACTGGTAGTACTGCACTTGGTACACCCCAGCTCGTGTTATACTCATTTAGAGACATTACAGCCCGTCCATGGAAATGAAGCAGAGCACAGAGGTTCAGATGGTAGCTGCAGAGTCAGACCACCAGAGTTCAAGTTTTGGCTCTACCACATGTTATCTATGTTTCTTTACTGTCTCAGTTTCCCCATCTGAAGAAAGGGAAAGATAACAGTACCAAACTCACAGCTTATTGTAAGGATTAAAGAAAATAAGCATATGCAGAGCATTCAGAAAAATGCTCACATGGAGAGCGCTCAATAAATATAGGGTGTTATTTTCAAACAGACTCAACGGTTATTTTCAAACCTCTTCAAGGGGCTGCAGCTGTCCCTTCAGGTGGTCGATTTTCTCCAGTAACTGGTGCTCCCTCTTTTTCTGAAACTCTTCTAAATGCAAGGCTGTAAACAGTCTATGAACCAAGGATTTCATGTTTTCCATCTCAGTAGTGTGCTCACTATTCAGTTTTTCTGACAAAAGATACAAAGGAAACATAAGGAGTCATTACATTTTTTTTTCTCTAGGGTCTGTAAGTCCAGGGAACCAAATCTGAGTCCCCGGGGCTGGCCACTGTGGCTGATCCCCTGAGCCCTCTCAATTCCTAGGGCGGCATTTTGTATTGGCCTTTCTTCCGGTCTCAGGTTATTCCATTAGTCCCCCTCATACACGAACAATCTGGAATGATGAATTACGAGACAGTAGGTTTAAAACTCATTATGTTTTTGCTTGTCTTTTTTCTTTATAATATGACTTTTACCGTTTCTTTAAAAGTCTTCATGCAGGAAGTATAAGGGGGATAACTATCTATCAGAATGCAGGTGAATACCTCACCTTAGTTTGTAACATATTAATTTATGGGCTCAATTTTCTACCTGAATGCAATCCAATATCCTTCCTGATGTCCGCCAACCATCATTTAGACAGAAAATGAACAAGGAAACAGCGGCCTTAAAAGATACATTAAACCAGATTGACTTAATTGATATTTTTAGAACATTTCACCCCAAAGCAGCAAAATATATATTCTTCTCAAGCGCACATGAAACATTTTCTAGAATAGATTACATGTTAGGCCACAAGACAAGTCTCAATAAACTTAAGAATACTGAAATCATATCAAACATCTTCCCTGACTGTAATGGTATGCAACTAGAAGTCAATTACAAGAAGAAAACTGAAAAACACCCAAACACATGGAGGCTCAATAACACACTACTAAACAATGAATGGGTTAACAACAAGGTCAAGAAGGAAATCAAAAGATACCTTAAGACAAATGAAAATGAAAACACAACAACCGCAGATCTATGGGACACAACGAGAGCAGTCCTAAGAGGGAAATTCATAGCAATACAGGCCTACCTTAAGAAACGAGGAAAATCTCAAAAAAACAATCTAATCTTATACCTAAAGGAATGAGAAAAAGAAGACAATCAAAGCCCAAAGTGAGTAGAAGGGAGAAAAAAATCTGAAAAGAAATAAACAAAATAGTTTTTTAAAAAAACACAAAGATCAATGAAACCAAGAGCTGGTTCTTTAAAAAAAATCAACAAAATTGATAAACCTTTCACCAGATTCATTAAGAAAAGCAGAGAGAAGACTCAAATAACTAAAATCAAAAGTGAAACAAAAAAAGTGACAATTGACACTACAGAAATACAAAGGGTTATAAAAAATACTACAAACAATTACATGCCAATAAATTGGACAACCTGGAAGAAATGGATAAATTCTAATAAACATATAATCCTCCAAGACAATAAGAAAATCTGAACAGGTCAAAAACAATAAGAAAATCTGAACAGGTCAATAACTACTGATCAAATTGAATCGGTAATCAAAAAACTATCTGTAAAGAAAATACTGAACCAGGTAAATTTTACTAAACATTAAAGAAGAATTAACACCTATCCTTCTCAAACTATTCCAAAAAATTGAAGAGGAGGGAAGGCTATCAAGCTCATTTATCCTGATACCAAAACCATACAAAGACACTACAAAAGTAAAATGAAATTATAAGGCCAATATCCCCAATGAATGTAAATGCAAAAATCCTCAGCAAAATATTAACAACTTGAATTCAGCAATACATTAAAAAAATCATACATCATGATCGAGTGGGATTTATTCCTGGGATACAAGGCTGGTTAAATATCCACAAATCAATTAACATGATACATCACACAAACAAAATGAAAGATAAAAATCATAAGACCATATCAACAGATGTAGAAAAAGCATTTAACAAAATTCATCTTCATGATAAAAACCCTAAGCAAAGTGGCGATAGAGGGAATGTATCTCAACATAATAAAGGCCATATATGACCAACCCAGAGCTAATATCATACTCAATGAGGAAAAGCTAAAAATGTTTACCTTAAGATCAGGAACAAGACAAGGATGACCATTTTCACCACTTGTATTCAACATAGTATTGGAAGTACTAGCCACAGCAATCAAGCAAGAAAAAGTAATAAAAGGCATCCAAATTGGAAAAGAAGAAGTAAAATTGTCATTACTTGCAGATGACATGATACTGTATGGAGAGAACCCTAAAGACTCCATCAAAAAACTAAATAATAAATTTAATATAAAAGGAGGATATAAAATTAATATTCAGAAATAGGTTGCATTTATATACACCAATAACCAACTATCAGAAAGAAAAATTAAGAAAACAATTCTATTTACAATTTCATCAAAAACAATAAAATACCTAGGAATACATTTAACAAAGGTAAAA
>NW_011888848.1:694424-723357 GCF_000151845.1 Pteropus vampyrus
TGTTTACCTTAAGATCAGGAACAAGACAAGGATGACCATTTTCACCACTTGTATTCAACATAGTATTGGAAGTACTAGCCACAGCAATCAAGCAAGAAAAAGTAATAAAAGGCATCCAAATTGGAAAAGAAGAAGTAAAATTGTCATTACTTGCAGATGACATGATACTGTATGGAGAGAACCCTAAAGACTCCATCAAAAAACTAAATAATAAATTTAATATAAAAGGAGGATATAAAATTAATATTCAGAAATAGGTTGCATTTATATACACCAATAACCAACTATCAGAAAGAAAAATTAAGAAAACAATTCTATTTACAATTTCATCAAAAACAATAAAATACCTAGGAATACATTTAACAAAGGTAAAAGACCTATACTCAGAAAATCATTTAAGTCATTGAAGAAAGAAATTGAAGAAGACACAAATAAATGGAAGCATATACCATGCTTATTGATAGAATTAGCATCGTTAAAATGTCCATACTACCCGAAGTGATCTACAGATTCAATGCAATCTCTATCAAAATACCTATGGCATTTTTCAGAGACCTAGAAAAAATAATCTTAAAATTTGTATGGAACCACAAGACCCTGAATAGTCAAAACAATCTTGACAAAGAACAAAGTTGGAGGTATTCCACTACCTGACATGAAACTATACTAAAAGGCTATAGTAATCAAAACAGCATGATAGTGGCATAAAAACAGATATATAGATCAATAGAATAGAATAGAGAACCCAAAATAAACCCATGACTATCTGGTCAATTAACCTATCACAAAGGAGGCAAGATACAATGGGGTAAAGAGACAATTACAATGGGGTAAAGATATTCTATTCAATACATGGTGTTGGGGAACCTGTACAGATACATGAAACTATACCACTAGCAAAAGAATAAAACCAGACCACTTTCTTACTCCACATACAAGAATAAACTCAAAATTAAGTAAAGATTTTAACGTAATACCTGAAACCATAAAACTCCTAGAAGAAAATAAACACAATAAACTCTTTGACATTTCTCTTAGTAATATTTTTTTGGATATGACTCCTTGGGCAAGGGAAACAAAAGAAAAAATAAACAAATGAAACTACATTAAACTAAAAAGTTTTTACATAGCAAAGGAAACCATGAACAAAATGAAATGACAACCCAAATGGAAGAAGATATTCAAGAATGATATATTCAGTAAGGGGTTAATATCCCTAACACCAAGAAACAAACAATCTGGTTAAAAAACAAGCAAAGGACCTGAATAGACATTTCTCCAAAGAGGACATACAGTTGCCCAATAGACATATAAAAAGATGCTCAACACCACTAATCATCAGAGAAATGCAAATTAAAACCACAATTAAAATCACCTTATACTTGTCATGATGGCTATCATAAACAAATCAACAAACAGTAAATGTTAGCAAGAATATAGAGAAAAGAGAATCCTTGTGCACTGCTGGTGGGACTGCAAATTGGTGCAGCCACTATAAAAAAAAACAGTATGGAGGTTCCTCAAAAAATAGAACTACCATATGATACAGCAATTCCAATTCTGGGTATTTTTCTGAAGAAATCCAAAACACTAATTCAAAAAGATATAGGCATCCATATTTTCACTGCAGCATTATTTACAATAGCCAAGATACGGTAGCAACCTAAGTGTCCATTGATAGACAACTAGATAAAGAAGTGGTACATATATACAATGGAATATTACTCAGCCATAAATACAAATGAAATCTTACCATTTGTGACAACATGGATGGACCTAGAGGGTATTATGCTAAGTGAAATAAGTCAGAGAGAGAAAGACAAATACCATATGATTTCACTCATGTGTGGAATCTAAAAACCAAACAAAAAGAAACAAACTCATAGATAGAGAGGACAAACTGATGGTTGCCTGATGGGAGAGGGGTTGTGGGGAATGGGTGAAAAAGGTGAAGAGATTAAGAAGTACAAATCGGTAGTTACAAAATAGTCACAGAGATGTAAAATACATAGGGAATATAGTCAATAATATTGTAATAACTATGTATGGTGTTAGGTGGGTACTAGACTCACAGGGGCATCACTTTGTAAGTTATATAAATATCTAACTACTATGCTATACACCTGAAACTAATATAATGTCGAATGTCAAGTGTAATTTTAAAAAATTTTAAATATTATGTTTACAAAAAAAGGGAAGACATTGTGTTTGTTTTCAGATGACATGATTATCCATATAGAAAATCTGAAAGAATCAACAGCAACACCACCAAAAATCCCTCTTGGAACTAATAAGCAATTATAACAAAGTTGCGGGATACAAGATTAATATATAAAAATCAATCTCTTACATACTAGCAATAAACAAGTGGAATTTGAAATTAAAAACACATCACTATTTACATTTTCACCTAAAAACTGAAATACTTAGGTATAAATCTAACAAAATATATACAATCTGTATATGAGGAAAACTACACAAGTCTGATATAAGATATCAAAGAACTAAATATATGAAGAGATATTCCATGTTCATGGATAGAAAGACTCAATATTGTCAAGGTATCAGTTCTTCCCAAATTTATCTATAGATTCAACACAATTCCAATCAAAATTTCATGCAAGTTATTTTGTGCGTATCAACAAAGTGATTCCAGGATTTATATGAACAATCAAAAGATCCATAGCCAACTCAGTATTAAAGAAGAAAGTAAAAGGATTGACACTACCCAACCTTAGGGCTTCTTAAAAGCTACGGTAGTCAAGACAGTATGGTATTGGCAAAAATATTGTTGAATAGATCAAGGGAACAGAATAGAGAACCTAGAAATAGACCCACATAAATATAGTTAACTTATCTTTGATAAAGGAGCAAAGGTAATCAATGGAGCAAAGACAGTCTTTTCAACAAATGGTGCTGGAAGAACTGGACATTCATATGCAAAATAACAAATCTATATTCAGACTTTACATCCTTCAAAAAAATTAACTCAAAGTGAAATATAAAATACAATAAAACTCCTAGAAGATAACATGGGAGAAAACCTAGATGACATTTAGATAAAATAAAAGGTACAGTCCTTGGACTTCATTAAAATTAAAAACATCATAAAAAATAAATTTATTTTAAAAAATTTCATAATAAAAACGCATAAATAAAAAAAAAATTAAAAACCTGCATTCCGAAAGACAATGCCAAGGGAATGAGAAGACAAGCCACACATTAGGAGAAAGTTTTGCAAAAGAGATCTGATAATGAATTGTTATCCAAAACATACAAAGAAATCATACAAACAACAATAAGAAAATGAACATCCTGCTTAAAAATGGGCCAAAGACTTGAACAGACACTTCACCAAAGAAGATATACATGGTAAGTAAGCATTTGAAATCATGTCAATAGACAATTCAAAATTAAAACAATAATGAGATATGACTACACTAGCTATTAGGATGGACATAATCCAAAACACTGATGAGAATGTGGAGCAATAGTAACTATCATTCACTGCTTCTGTGAATGCAAAATGGCACAGCCACTTTGGAAGAAAGGTGGCCAGTTTCTTACAAAACTAAACATACTCTTACCTTACGATCCAGCAATCATGCTCCTTGGTATTTACCCAAACGAACTGAAAACTATGTCCACCCAAAAACTTGCACACAGATATTTATAACCACTTTATTCATAATTGTAAAAACTTGGAAACATCCAAGAAGCCCCTCAGTTGGTGAATGAATAAAAAAACTGTGATGCATCCAGACCATAGAATATTATTCAGCACTAAAAAGAAATGTGCTATCAAGCCATGAAAAGACTTGGAGAAAACTTAAATGCATACTACTAAGTTAAGGAGGCCAATCTGAAAAGGCTGCATATTGTATGGTTCCAACTGTAAAAGGTTCTGGAAAGGCAAAACTATGGAGACAGAAAAAGATCAGTGGTTGCCATGGGTTGGGGGAGGGGGAGAAATGAATAGGCAGAATACTGAGGATTTTTGGTCAGTGAAATGATTCTGTATGATGCTACAGGATGGACAAATGTCATTACACATTTGTCAAAACCTATAAAATGTGCAACACCAAGAGGGAGCCCTAATGTCAACAATGGACTTCAAGTGATGATGATGTGTCAGCGTAGGTGCATAGACTAACAAAGGGACCACCCTGGGGCTTGACAGTGGGGGAAGCGGTGGGGAGGGGAACAAAGAGTATACAGGAACTCTGTACTATCTGTTCAATCTTGCTATGAACCTAGAATTACTCTAAAAAATAAAGTCTAATTAAAAAAGAGTTAAGAACTGTACAACAATACACACTTGTGTTCATGATTTCCAGGCCCACTTCTTAACCCAATAACGTCAGATTAAGCATTCAAGTTCCTAAAGTGAAGTATTAAAAGTTTAAAAAGAATATACAAAACTAAAAGCCCTCCTAGGCAACTTCTAATGATCATTTATTTACACTCCTGCTAGAAAAGCTTAGACATGGTTCTCCAAAGCCTTCTTGGTCTTTTGGTTATTTCAAAAGATTAAGACAAGGCTTCTCCCCATATATGCCCCATAGTTAAAGGGAAACACAAAGAGAATTGCATAGCTGTGTTTCTTACCTTTCTTGGGACACCGTACATCATATGTTACTTTATTAATGACAACTTTAAAATCATTCATTAGCAAAATTTCCATCAAGGTTGAACCTGCAATCTCGCTGCCATCTGAAAGAAAGTAATGCAAAAATATGTCCTTTTTTTTAGAACAGTAAGAACCATTTTCCAACATATAGAGAACTACTAACCCAGGTCATTACAATATGGTAGTGGACATCTGCCATTTGGGGGGCTCCCCATACCCAATGCTGTTCCCACTGGGAGGTGTCCTCCCTTGTTCTACTATCCATTCCAATGGACCAAGCAGAGCAGGCAGGTGCTTCCTCTCCCTCCCTCTGTCAGCTGGACTGGGATCCAGACTGATGTCCCTGGTAAGACGACCGCATCTTCAGACAGTCATGCAAAGATTCAGGGCAGGTGGGAACTCTTCACAGCAAGACCAGAGTAGCTGAGGGGGCAGTTGTGGGGTGGGGGTGTCACAGCAGAGCTCATGAGGCTGTTCCGGGGCCAACCGGGTCTCTGAGGTGTCCTCTCCCGGTTCCTGCCCTCTTCTGAGCCTGGCTTTCCATCAGTCACAATCTCAAGAGTCTGCTAACACACCCCTTGCCGGAGTCCGTTTCTGTTGCTTACAGCCAAGCCTACTGGTATGTAGAGGCACACAGGTAGGAACATTTTCAAAAGCCTGCCTTGCTCTTGTTTTTAATTTTTAGAGGTGTTTGATTTGTTAGTTGAAACTTGGTGGCCAAACAGCACTACAAACTACCACACACACAGGACCCCTTGCTTTTCTAGCTTGGGAAACATGAAAAGAGGCAAAGCCGAGAAAGGTGGGGGTGGCAGGGAAAGTAACAGACATAATTAAACCTAAGGAGTAAATGTGCATTTCCGTGGTTTATTTTAGGAAGTGGGGGTGGGGTGAGAAGTAGGAGAGATTCTAACAGCAATTAAAATTTCATAAAAACACTTCAGAAAAAAACCTCTCTTGGAAAATTTTAACCTCAGCGCGTTTTGCACAGCTTCTCATATAGCCTAGTTTGTGTTATTACACTTTTGAACTAAAGTTAATGTAGCCCAGGTGTTAAGAAAGCAAACTCACCGAACGAGATGCAAACAACTGGCTCTGGGTATGAGTTTCTCTATCATTACTCCTTCAGAACGGTCCCCTTATAACTACATGTTATGAAGTCCAGGATGAGAATGTTCTCCTGGCCTGCCATTTGCTTGGCTATATTCAACCAGAGCTATTTCAGCTATATTAATATGTGCGATGGCAGAAATACTGCTGGTAAAATCAGGAAGCCCCTGGTTGCCTGCCTCCTGTCTGGCTCTTTGTAGTTCTTTTGTTCCAGAGGCAGTCAGTCAAGTCTGCACCTGAGTCTGTTTCTAGAATTTGGCTGTTTGGGTTCCTGTTCATCAGTTGGGGTGAAATCATTTTCCCTGGAACTGCCAAATAATTCAACCCACACTATGGGCAAAACTGTGACAAGCTTAGAATACGCCTTTCATGCCCAAATTAAATGCAGGCAAATTCCACCCACAGAGCCTCATTTTAAAAAGATCAGCAACACACTAATCATTTTATCTGACTTAGCAAGTGTCATTTAAAAATTTACCTTTAAATGACTTCAAACCAGGTCCTTAAAATAGTACTATAAAAACAACTACATATGATTTCTCAGTTGAAGTACTACATTATCCTTCATACTAATGGAAGAACAGCAAAAGATTGACGTGAAACACTTTGGAGAAGAGCTAATGATATCGTGTTGAATTTTTCACCTATCCTTGGGCAAGTATTCATTTAAATCCCAATAAAGTGTTTTCACTTGGTCTAAAAGCTCTCTTTCTCTAACATTTCAAGTGTTTTTATTTGTTTGTTTATGTTTCGAAGTCACTCAATTTTTAGAAATAAGCAGGGTACACATCCATCATTGCTTTAACCTCTCTTATTTCATTCATTTAACAAGTATGTATTGAGTACACACTACCTACCAGGCAAATACTGTGCTTAAGGTTTGCATCCACCTGCTCCTAGAAGCTTAGGATGGCAGGCCCTGGGGAAGGCCCACGGGTGTTCAGTGCTCCTGTGACTCGGGGGAATGTGTCTAGTTCATTAGAACTAGATGGAGTATTAGGCCATTGTGGCCACAGGACTAAAACCCTATTCCCTGACTGGTTTTATCAGGAAGAAAGCTCCCCTTCCAGTTAAATATAAAGCCCTCACAATAACCTACGAGGCTTTCCCCAATCTGCCACTCACCTCTACTTCCACCCAGCTCCCTTTTTTGCAGCCAGAGAGTTGGCTCCCACCTCAGGGCCTCTGCCTGGAGAGGTCTTCTGCCCTCTACAGAGCTCTCTCACCTCTTCCAGGTCATCACTCAAATGTGACCTTAGGGAGCAAGCACCTCCCCCCACAACTCACACATTCTCCCCACCTCATTCTGCTTTATTTTTCTCCGTAACACTTATTATCTAATATTTTATATATTTTATTTCTTTACCTTGTTTCTTTCTCCTTCTAAAATGTACGCTCCATAAGAGCTTGAGTTTTTATCTCTGTTGTTCTTTGCTCTACCCCTAGCAACTAGAACAGTACCTGGCATATGTTAGGCATTCAATAAATATTTGTTGAGTAAATAAATTCTTTAATCTCCATTTTTCCAACTTCCATATCTACCCTTTATTAGTTCTGAACTTGAATAGAGAAGAACGTCTATTTCCTTTTCAAAACTGCAACAGTATCCAACTTTTAAATAAGTATTTTAATCATCTAATAGTACCATAAAATAATAATGCAAATTTATTCATTTACCTATCCATTGTAGGCTCTGTAGGTTGAGCTTGGGTAAACAATCATTTATTCTATTTTAGGAACAGTAGGTCTAAGACCATTTCAGACGACAAGGACATAAAAGCTATATTTTAAATGTATAATGTCTAAATGATTAACCACATGTGCTCGTATTAATAAATATACACATATTCTTCCTGAGGAGAACTAATTCTGTCAAAAAACATACTAGACTGTAATTGCCTCATAACAAAGATAAATGCACTGTTTGTGTATTTTAATTACTCACTGGCTATTTTAATCATTGAAACTGCATTTCATTTTATTATTCAAATTTTGCTGAAAATTACACATTAATGCCTGTGTCATTAAGATTTTTTCATAGAAAAGTTTTCAGGCTAAGTTTATGAAATAAAATTGCAACTTAATGGACTAATAAAATTTATTCCATTAATATTTATTCACTAGTTAATTTTTTTATATTACTGATTATAAAAATGAAGTACTCAGTAAAGACAAACCATTTATTATATAAAGTATTAAAGAATCAACTTCTTTCCAAAAAAGTAAATAACTAAAGATTCAGAAAAAGAAAAAGACAGAGCCGAACAAAATATACATATATACCTGCTGTGAAGATGGCTGCTGTTTTGACACCTTTATCTTCATTTTGTAGGTCCTGAAGGAATGAACCAACTGTTGATGACATTGGTTTGACTACAAACTGACAGCGCTCTTTTCTGGATGGCAAAGTAAGTGTTATCAAAGGAAGGCCATGTCTGTAACTAATAGTTATTTCTGTTAAGAAAAAGAATATAATGTAGAAATGGATAAATTTTACTTTATAAAAATAACTTTAAAATACAAAAATTCTAAAAGAAGTGCTTAAACGTGAAATTCATAAATCTGTAATCATTTGCATGGCTCTTACAGTGCCTTCGCCATACTACGGTTTACTTATTTCCTTATCATTCTATGATGTTTTGTTATAGCATGTACCACACTTTATTATAATTATCTTAGAGTCTTCCTAGGTCAAGAGTTAAGCTCTTGAGGGCAAAAACTGCTTCTAATTCATCTATAATTCCTCTGACTGCTGGGTAGGAGATTGCCAAAAGACATCAGAGATATTATAGGAACAGAAAGGGAGGAATTGAACAGAGCCAGGTATAGGGTGGCATGGGGTGGGGGAAACACAAGAAAAGTCTGTTTTGCTCAAAACTCATATTTCTCACCTTGTTAGGAAGAATGGAAATAAATTAGCATAGGAACCAAACAAAGAAGTGCTAAGAAAGCTTACCATCAGGTGGCACCACTGTACTATAAAGATGTGATTGACAGTATTTCAGATTTCCACACAGCTTCACACACAAAACCTGCAAGAAAGATTATTTTTTCTTTCAGAAAAAGGGATAAAGTTAAAATAAGTATCTTTACCTGAAGATTCCTTTTAACCTTATATAGCAACAAGCACAATGAAAAATTCAGGTTCCCGTAGGCATCCAGGTAAGCCCTCAGAGAAGCTCACTAAATCTTTCCGGCTGCACGTCAGCATGCTGCTGAGGTGACACCAGGACAGTGTTCTCAAGCTGAGGTGTGAGAACTCCTGAAAATCCTAGAGGTCCGTGAGAATTTTTAAATTGGGTCCTTCCTTTTAGGTGATCATCTAAAATAAATGGATATAGTATATTCTGGATATTTGCCTCTCAAAGTACGGGCCCTGAACTGGAAGCATCAGCATGCCCTAGGAGTTGATTAGAAATGCAGAATCACAGACCAAGCCCGGAAGGACTGAGCTTGAATATGCATTTTAACAAGATCCCCAGGTGATCCTCACGCATGTTAGACTTTGATAAACACTGCTCTACCAGACTGTGTTGACCAGTATGGTAGTCACTGGCCACAGGTGGCCATTTAAATTTAAATTTAAATTAATTAAAATTAAATAACACTAAAAATTCAGTTTCTCAGAGTCACCATTGACACATTTCAAAAGCTCCACAGCTCCCTGTGCTGAGTGCTACTATATTAGACGGCACAGGAAGAGAACATTTCCATCACTGCAGAAAGTTCTGCTAGATGGTTTCTGGTTTCTCTAGGGCATTTTGCTTGTGTTTTTCTACTTTTCATGAAAAGGTCTGTTTTAGTCTTCCTTTTCTACCACTTTAGAAACCGCAGATTGAGCGGTTTAAGTGTTTAACACGCAAACAGACTTCATTATAACTTTTCTAACAAAGTCTCAAGGTTTTCATTATCTTCGCCCTTGCCCTGTGCCCGACAAGGGTATTCACATGGTCTAGGGATCCACTGCTAGGTCCAGAACATCTGAACGGTTGCCTGTCTACGGAGCATGTTTTCAGAGTTTGCACTGGTGTCTGTAACTACAGTTGTACTGGCTGCTTAATACCAAAGGCCAAATGACATCATGGTGCAGTCGGTGTGTGAACAGAGACAGAACTGGGGTGGCAGAAGGAAAGGGCGCTGAAGAGCCGGTTCGCAGGCATCTGGAGCTCAAAAGAACTTGTGCCAGAGGAATTAGTACCAGAGTCACACCACGGTAGCTGTTTCATACTGATCCAGCTTTTTAAATGCATCACTTTGCAGTAATTTATTAACAAAAAACTTGCCAGTAATTTTGCAATGAAGAATTCTTTTATAAATTGCATTTTTTAAGTTTTCATTTGTGTGAGGGTACATTATTAAATTTAAGTAATAAATAGTTAAAAATGCTTTCACTGCTAGAAAAAATAAAATGACATAGACTCAATGTTTCATTATGCTCAAAATCGAAACAATCTCATTAATAAGTAAAACATTCAAATGCGTATTTCTGGTGTTAAGCATAACCTAGGTAATTAGTTTCCAAAAAACATCACCTGTCACATTAACTTCAGACTGTCATTTGAATTTTATTTTAAAAATATAATTCACTACTAAGATGAGAAAAAACCTATTTCTTAAAATAGATACAACTCTCAATAAATAAATATATGTCGTAGAGTTCTCCAAGTTTGATAATGGATATTACGATATTGTCTATTACTTTTTGTGAAGTTACATATAACTGAAAAAAAATGGATCCATTTGAAAATTAATTCTCTACCAATATATATCTTTTACAATATTTAATGATATAAATGATTCTCCATGTGTACAGGCTAAATAGAAAAATGTAGGAGGTAAAAGTTAAAGTCCCTCCTTTTACTTCTCTACAATTCCACAACTTTCCCCAGAGGTAATCACTGTTGGTGACAAAGACCCTCTCCTTGACCAAACTTTGGTCAGGCTTCTATAAGCCTCAGTAAGCCCCATCCTTGGGCATGTTCTCCAACAGACCAGTTTTAGCAAGAATCTTGTCAAGTTGGTTTAGCCAGAATCCCCCACTGACACAGAGAAGAGGCATAAGAACTACACAAATTGACTAAATATTAAACCAAGTTGTATTCAGAGCCTGCAATGTGCTGCCAGACCACGGGGAACCTACAGAACAAAGGAAGATTCCTGCTGAGATTGCTAACAAACTGTTTACCCATCCCTTAACGTAGCATACCCATATCATGAAAGGAAAACAGGAAAACAAAATCTTGAAGCTGTACCCTACACAACACAAACCCAACCTTTCGTTCCCCATGGCCAGACCACAGGGAACTTGCAGAACAAAGGCTGACATGTGTTTAATGCTGCATACCCATACCATAAAAAAAACAAAACAAAACAGGAACTTTAAGCTGTAATTCATAGAAACTACAAACCACATATAAAGTGGAGTCTCATTCTCTGGCTCTGAGAGATCATGTCTATGTGTTACTGCTTCTCTAATAAACTTTACTTCTGTCTCTAACTCTGGCTTGTGCTTGAATTCTTTCCTGCATGAAGTCAAGGACCCTCTCTCTCTTGGGAATAGGGCTTGAGTCCCCACTCAGGGAGATTCATCCCATCCTGCATCACCACCATCGGTACCTGATCAAATTCTTCATCCTCTACCATACTCCAGGTATCATTTGATCACCCTCGTCTGCCTTCAGCAAGAATCCTGTTAGCAAAGAATTCCCCTACCCTCTTAGTCATTTTCCATCCACCAAATACTCCCACTGTTTCTCAGATATAAATCCCCACTTTTTCTTGTTGCATTTGGAGTTGAGCCCAATCTCTCTCACCCACTGCAAAACTGCACTATTGTGGTCCCCTGAATAAAGTCTACCCTCCTCTTCTTCAACAAATGTCATCAATAACTTTTCCTTTAACAATGGTTTGGTGTGTCTCCTTCCAGACTTTCTCTAAATATTACTATCTTTATATATGAGTTAAATTGTATGCTAGAGTCTGTAGAAAGCTAAAGACAGTTGATGCATCAGGCTCCTCAATACTGACAATAATAATAATAAATCCTCATCATAAAGTACTTATCATTTAATGGGAACTTTCTGCTCTACTACACAGGAATCACTTTAAGAGGCATCCACTAGACATGAGGAAATGCAGAGAGAAGGCAGAGTGGCCAGATAAAACTCTCAGGGCTTTCTCAAGTGTTTGCATGACTAACAATCACCTGGGGGGCTTCCTTAAAACGCAGACTCATGGACTCCACCCCTCAGAGATTTTGGACCTACTAAATCTGAGGTAGGGGTGTGAGAATTTGCATTTTTAATAAGCCCCAAGGTTATATGAAATTGCAGATAAAGGGTAGCTGGGCTCTTGTGAACCCTCCTTGGCTTTCACGGCACTTAAATGTCTGCACATGATCATTTTTAATTCCAGATTTTAGTGCTGAGTCAAGGGTTACTGCCTCAAATGATACTCAGTATCAGGTCAAAAAGATGACCAAGGCTTCTTTCATCACGTATCTTTCCTAAATACAGTTTTAATCACTCTGCACCCTTGCATAAAATCCCTTAGCCATCATCAGCTTATATGAAGTAGAAAGAATAAAGAGCCTACACTTGAAAAGAAGGGGATTCTAAATTCAATTCAGCCACTTAGTAGCTCAGAGATTGAAAATAAGTCATAGAACAGACCACTCTCTGCTTCCGTTTTCTCAAGAGTTAGGTGGCAATAACATTTATGTTGTAAGGTAACATAAAGCTTAAACAGAACAAAGTGCTAAACTCAAGCGCACTTCTGTAGCTTTATCACTTACTGTTCCCTGAAGCAGGAACTTGAGCCCCAGGCAAATGAGATTGGTGCCATTAAAGTGATTTCTTTATCCACTTCTGCCTAACAAATCCTGTCATCCCCTCAAGGTCCAGCTCAAAAGCCATTTCCTCTTCCTGTGGGTCATGATGGTCTACTGGAAAGAGCACAGGCTTTGCTTTCAGAACCAAGATGGACTCCCAGCTATACTGGCTACTGTGATCTCTGACGGGCAGATGGTTCAGGAAGAAATGAGTTGTGAGAAAAAGAAGGGAACAAGTTTGGTGTGTAGGGGGAGGGCGGGGGTAGGAAGGAACCGGGGCTCTAGTTAGAAGACTACAGAAGAGGAAATATCAATATGGGAGAGATCTGTTTGAGCTTCAGAGTAAAAGGGAGATGGCCATTGGTAGAAAGATGTATAACAACCACACACTGGGGTCTGTTAACAAGATCAGGCTGCTTCCAGAGCTATGTCACAATTCAGATTTAATATCTTTATTATTATTATTAATAAAACAAAGATGCAATTTCCATTCAAGATTCCATTCAAGATTAAGAGAACCCTGAGCTCCATGTTCAAAAACAACATATGTATTTCCATGTACCAAAAACAAAAGAGAAAGCAGCACGGTGGCATGAGAGGACCCCAAGGTCTCCCCTTGAGATTGCACCAAGTCAGAAAGCTATAATTCAATATAGGATTCCCTACTCGACACAAAAAATAGGTCTGAAACATCACGCAGAGACATCTGAAGGTGTAACTGCACACAGATTTCACTTCCTTAAGATAACCTTTTCTCTGATTCGAGCTGGCTTTGCCTAATTTACTGGCACTGTGACCAGTCTTTTCTGCTGGTATCCTTCCACGTTTGTATGTCTACTCCCTTAATCATTAAGCCTTAGGACATATGGATCTGGCCAGTGTCAAATCTTTTAAGAATAAAGCAGCAGGTCTATGGATCATGAGAACAATAAGTTTTAATGTAGGGAGGAGGCAAGAAAATAAAAATGTTAATCAAGCTACATTCAGAGACTGCAATATGCTGATCAGCCCTGCAGCCAGGCCAGCAGTTTTGAACAAAGGAAGATTTCTGCTGGGATTGCTAACAACTCATTTCCCCTCGCCTGTGGAAGGGGAAACAGGAACAACAGAGTCTTTAAGTGGAGCCACACACAAATAAATTCATTCATTCCCTATGGCTAAAACCCTGAGGAATCTATGGATTAAAGGCTGGGACCAGCCAGCAAGCCTTTCAGGCTACAGACTTTTCCCCTTCCCCTTCCTCACTGTATGTCCATATCAAAGGAAATGGGTAAACAAAGTCTTTAAACTGTAAATCGCAGGAACTAAAGAATGATATGTAAATTGAATTCTCTGAACACTGGGGGTCCCTCTCACTCTCTGCCTCTGAGAGGAGCCCATGCTCTGTGGAGTGTTACCCCTTTTCTAAATTTACTTTTGACCCTAACTTTGGCGTGTGTGTTGAATTCTTTCTACACTCTCCGCTAAAGGACCCTCTTCTCTCAGTGCAGGGCTTGGTGTCCCTCCACCTCGGAGAAATTTATCCTCTCCTACATCAGTTTCATGAGAACAATAAGTTTCAGTTAAACTAAGGAAAACGTCTTGGCCTCAGGTGTGGTTCAGCCCCAGACCCATCACAGAGGAACAGCTCAACTGACCAGTCTGGAGGACACCATAGCTGATTCCAGAACCAGACATGACCATCAATTACCCCAGCCCCATCCAGTCAGCAGCACCCATGACCCAACTCCCTTAGTTTCCATGATTAATAAATTTTCCCCTCAAGACACCTGGGAAGCCAAGCCTTTGAGCTCACCAGAGTCTCTGCGACGTGGCAATTCTCTAAAATAAACCTCTACTTTCTTTGCTGCAAAACGTCTCTCACTGGATGACTTAGATGCTCACAGGCAGATGTACCTCTTTGCTCTGGTAACGAAGGTGGGCAAGGATGCAGGATGGGAAAGGACAAGGACAGAGACAGCAGCTGCACACAGCCCTGTGCTTGCCCCGGCCCTAGCTGACAGGATAGCAATGAAGGGCTGGGGTGCAAAAATATCATCGAGCTCCAAAGCCCCCCAGCATCAGAGGAAGAGCAGAACCCAGGACATGGGAACTCACTCCCTGGCTCTTGCTTTCTCTCACTCATGTAATCTTCCTTATATTCCCTTCTTCATTCCAAAGCATAAAAGAAACTGCAAAAGCTCATCCTGGGAAGCAGTTTTCTCAGCCTGTTGAGCTCTTGCTTCTAGGCGTGTCCCTTGTTTGGCTCAAATAAACTCTAATAAACTCTTAGAAATTTTTTTCTACATGTTCGGACATTCTTAAGTCAAGACTAAATAAATTCTAAAATACATTCT
Organism: Pteropus vampyrus; assembly: GCF_000151845.1. Taxonomy (NCBI): domain Eukaryota; kingdom Metazoa; phylum Chordata; class Mammalia; order Chiroptera; family Pteropodidae; genus Pteropus; species Pteropus vampyrus. The sequence goes on from NW_011888848.1 coordinate 709,330, forward strand.
TTAACACGTGTTCATTTATATAACTGTATGAGAGTCCTGATTTTTTACCTGTCTCTAAAAATTATCTTTTAACAGTCCAGAACAGAAGTAACAGAGTTTGTCTCTTTTGGAGTAGGAGAGATCAAAAGTAGCCCAGGGCAAAATCAAGCCAAGCCTTCCAGTGATCAGATGACTTGCTCTGTGACATCTCCAACATCACTGCAACATATCAGGACAAGGACCTTAAGGTGTAATTTAAGAACTGATTCTGGGCTTGGCTCACAGAAGCCCAGTTGGAGATAATATAAAATTACTAGCTAAAATGGGTAAGTATAGAATGGAGGATAAACTGCTATTAATAGTCTGCAATCCAAAATTCTAATATATGAGAAATATAATGCTCAGGAAGAACCAACAGATGTATTTTTAAGGTTAATTCCACTTGTGGAAGATAAAAATCAGAGAGTCATCCAAATCTGAATTTAACATTGATTATATTTAGGGTCTTCAAAGAGAGTAAAGAGAGAATTTGCTTCTAGGAAATGAACAAGAAATTATCATACTAAAACTGGCAGAAATGAAACAAAAATTAGTTACTGCGATCAACTAATTAAGAGTCCTAGAATTGAAAAAAAAAATCTACGTACACATAAATTCTCCCACCTTAATGAACTAAATAAATCCTAAATTGGATGAGTTCAATAGAAAAAAAAAATTAATTTTTTTAGACGATATTTCACCCAGGTGCAGCACAGAAAAATATAGAACCTTTCAGAATACAAAAAACAACTAATTCTCATACAGTGCTGTCAAGAATGTAAAATGATACAACCATCAGGAAAACGTTTGGCAGATTCTTATAGAGTTAAACATACAGCTTCCATGTGACCCAGCAATCCTGCTCATAGTGATTTACCCTAGAGAAATGAAAACACGTTCACACAACCTGCATAAATGTTATTTCATTTCCTCCCACTCCCTGGGAGAAGGAAGGGACTTGGTCTAGTTCATCGCTGTATCTATAGCACCTGGAATAATACCTGACATATAATACAGGGGCTCAAAAAATATATATTAAATAAATGTATGAATATCTTCAAGGTGTTAAAAGAAAGTAACTATCAACCTGTTGGAGGAGGCGATACCTGACGGAGGAAATTGGATGCTTAGACAACTTTGTTAGAGGAAGGAGAATTTATTGCTGGCAGAATGTGTAAGGCTTTAAACAGCACAAAAGCACAAATTGGTCCTGGTTAGATTTCTTACAGCTTGTATACCTCTGCGGTGCCCATGCAAGGGGCGCATGATTCCTTTGTCTGAGGTTCTATGTACACTTTGTGACTCAGGATGGGGAGGAGGAGTTTTGGTGGGGAATGTAAGGGGGAATTCCCACACCACCTGTCCTATCTATTTACAGATTGTTTCTCTAGTAGGTGTTTCCAGAAGGCCATTTAAAGATCTATAGGGTGTGGTTAATCTATAACTGGCCGAGTCGGTCATTTCTGCGAGCCCTTCCCTTCACATTTCTCAGATGCCTCCTCTCCTCTCTTAAACCTAGAACTCAGGAAAATTACTTTAGGTTGAAGGAAATGAAGAGAATTTCAGATATACAGAGATCATAGCTTCTTTATCACAGATCTTAGTTAAGGAACTTTTTCAGAAAGAAGGAAACTAAATCCAGATGGAAGCAGAATGCAAAAAACACTGTTATGGGCTGAATTGTGTCCCCTCAACCCCGAATTCACACGTTGAAGTCCTAATTCGCAGTACCTCAGGACTTGACTGTATTTTAAAGAGGTAACTAAGATAAATGAGATACAGCCATTATGGAAAACAGTCGGGAGGTTTCTCAAAAAATTAAAAACGGATATACCTTTTGACTCAGCAATTGCACTTCCAGGTATTTATCCAAAGAAAACCAAAACAATAATTTGTAAAGATCTATGCACCCTTATGTTCACTGCAGCTCTATTCCCAATAGCCAAGATATGGAAGCAACCTAAATGCCCATCAACAGAAGATTGGATAAAGAAGTTATGGTTCATATATACAATGGAATATTACTCAGACATTAAAAAAAAATGAAGTCCTACCATTTGCAATGACATGGATGGACCTAGAGGTTATTATGTTGAGTGAAATAAGTCAGAGAAAGATAAATACCATATGATTTCACTTACATGCAGAATCTAAAGAACAAAAAAGAACAAACTAATTAAAAACAGACTCACAAATATAGAGGACAACCTGGTGACAGCCAGAGGAGAGGGAGATTGGGGAGCTGGGAGAAAGGGGTAAAGGTTAAAGAAGTACAAATTAATAGTTGATAGATGGCCACGGGGATGAGGAGCACAGCATATGGAATGCAGTGAGCAGTAATATAATGGCTAGGTGGAGAGCCAGAGGAGAGAGAGAGCAATTAGAGGAACTGTTTTATAAACTATGTAAATGTCTAACCAATGTGCTGTATACTCGAAATAATAAAATAAAATTTTAAAAAAAGATAAAATGAGGTCATGAGTATGAGCCCTAATCCAATATGGCTGGTGACCCTATAAAAAGAGGAGATTTGAACAGACGTGTATGTGCCTTCACAGAGAAAGACCATGTGAGGACACGATGAGAAGACGACCATCTCCAAGCCAAGGAGAGAGGCCTCAGAAGAAACCAACACTGCAGAAACCTTTACCTCCAATCTCTCTCTGGCTTCCAGAAGTTTTAAGAAAATAAATCTGTTTAAGCCACCTAGTCTGAGGTACTTTGGTATGGAAGCCCCAGGAAACTAATACGAACACCAAAGCTGTAAAATATGTCCATAAAAAAACTACTTATTTTAAACATGTTTTTTTTATATGTTAAAATGAGTGGGAAAATGCTAACCAATATTTGGTATGTTATATTCAATGGATTCCTAGAACATGTGAATAGCTTTGTCATGTTCAGGAGGAGGACAAAGATGATGAAAACCTTAAGACTTTGCTAGAAAAGTTATAATAATAATTAAATATGTGTTTATGTTAAACAGTTAAAGGAAACCACACAATCTGCTGTTTCTAAAGAGGTAAAAAAGAAAGAATAGAATAAACTCTTTCATGGAAAGTAGAAAAAAAAAGAAGCAAAACTTAAAAAAAATAAAGATGAGGAAAAGAAAATGTAAAAGTCATTGCGGAAACTTGGAGAATAGAGAAAATAAGCATTCACAATCCCGCCAATCTGATTTTTTTTATGCTAGCCTTTCTATAGCCTTTCTACGTTTGTATAATCATATAAGCTATTGAGAGCTGATCACTAATGTTTTATAAGATTTACTTACTTCATTAAAAACTTCTCATAAAATAATTTAAATAGCTCTATAACTACTTATCTTACGGGTATACCAGAATTAACCACCTATGGTTAGACATTTCCATTTTATACATTACTTCTACATTTTTTTCCTTGTTAGAAAGGAATGCATGATCATTTTAGAAAATCCATAAATCAAAGACTTGCAAAAGAAAATGAAAGTCACCAATAATGCCATCGTCTAAAATTATTACAGTTAATGATGATGTATACCTTCCAGTTTATTTTCTATGAATTGTGAACACAACTGAATAATTTTTTACCATTACAGCTAAACTGATTCTAAACATCTTTGTACATAAATCTTTGATTTTTTTTTCTTTTGGGTAGGCAGCAGAATGACTGGATCATAAAATAGTAATAATTTTAGAATCCTGAAAACATATTTTCAAACTTCTTTGGGGAATATTTTCTTTGCTTTGTGTTGTTTTACTCAATACAACACCAGAATCGTAGTAGTCTGAGCCCCAACAAGCTAATCTTGTTGTTTCAGAGTCAAACTACAAGGTACATTTGGGCATCTCTGGAGCAACAAGCTTCCTGTGGGAGGCTCACTCCCAGACAGGCCACAGGTATCTCAGCTCAGTACTTCCTCAATTGAGCTCTTTCTTGTTCCTCCACAGACCTGTGCCTCTGATGAATTCACACCACTAATTACCAGTCATTAAAACTAGAGGCCTGAGAGTTACACTAAACAACTAATATTCCATAAAATCAACTGGTAGACCAGTAATTACAACTGAACTGTCACTGAGACCTACTGATTCTATTTCACACTGAGCTAGCTCTCAAATCCAACCTGTCTCCTCTAGCTCCACCTCCACCATCCTAGCTCAGATCCTCACCATCTTATCTAGATCACTGTAGTAGCTTCCTAACTGGCTTCTCCCACCAATCCATTCCAGATTAAGATCTATTCCAATCTTCTAAAATCACATAAGGTGAAACTATTTCTAGATTTAAGGCCTCTATTTGCTCTCCTTTGCAAAGAAAATAAATTCCAAACAAAATCTTCCATGAGCTGATTCCTCATTTTATCATCTCTAGCACCACCTCTATATTCCAGAGATGTGGAAGGTATTTCAGTTCCTTGAATATGGCACACTGATGAATGCTTCCTTGCCTTTGCACTCATTCCCACCTTTGCCTGGAAAGCCCTGCCCAATGTACCTATGTTGCATGGCTAACTCTTACTCATAACTCTCTCATCGTTCCACAATAACACCTACCGAATTACAGGTACTAGATCTCTTTTGATGACTCTTCTGACTTCTAGATTTATATTTTAAATCTGTCTAATGAAAATTGCATTTTATAGCACACACTAGGCAGTTATTTATCTTAATTAATACTTGTAGTCTCTCTCTGGTACTACGTGAATCATCATTGCTAAAATAAATTTTTTTTTGATCTGGGTAATCCAAGAAGAGTAGTTAATTCACATGATCAAAACAGAACAGAACAAAAACAGAAGTAATGCATACATCAGTGGCTAGCAACCAACAATAATTTCCACATACTGAGTGTAGTGTCTCAGCCGTCTTTCTCTCAGCCAGGTCACATGAACATCCCTTCTGAGCACTTGGCATTTAAGTCAGTCATCCTCTCATTCTCTGGACTGACCTCAGCAGGACTCCTGAAATTATATTCTTTTAAATATATATTTCTTTCATTCTTCCTTCCTTTAGTCTCTCCCTCCTTCTCTCCTACTTTCCTTTTTTCATTTCAATAAGAAAATGCTTTTGAGAGTAAATAATGAAGGATCACAATCTAGAGAGAAGATAGTAGACTAATATGCTTGTCCTTACAAAATATTTGAGTATACTGGCTTAAAAATACATTATTTATAATTAATAAATGAGAAGTCAGAAGAGTTCACCAAAAGAGAATAACTATATATAGCAGTTTGATTTTTTTTTTTTTTTTTTTTTTTTTTAGCAGAGAAGCAAAAAGAAATCATGAAAGCTTGGAGCTCAGTGTGACGTTCTACACAAAATCACGATGCACCACAGGATGGAAAACTAATGAACCCAAGAACAAGCTTCAAAGCAAAACATTATCTAACCAAGAGTTTACTTCCTTGGTTCACACATTTCACAGAACTCTGTATTAAGTGGTACATTAAAGAGGGTTTAAAATGATTGAGTTTTTATTCATTTTTTTATGCTTATATTTTACCCATTTTCTTCAACACTTCTTCTGCATTCTCATTTCTTCTGTGTTAAATTTTGCTCACTATAGCTTTGAACAGTGTTCTCAATGAGAACCTATGTGTGGGTAGTAAACTCTCAGTCTATGTTAATAAATTCTACAACTTCTGTCCTTTTCACTGTTGAGTTTAATCTGTTCACATCTGTTATTTCACATAAATTTGGATATCTGCCATCTTATTTTGTGCTTTCTATTTATCCCAATTTTCCTTTCCTTCTTTCTTCTTTTTGTCTTCTGATAACTTAATAGTTTGTTGTCGTTGTTTTTTTTCCATGCTCCTTTTCTCTCTCCACTGGTTTGGAAATACATGTGTATTTGTTTCTCTATCCTTTAACGTTTGCCTTGTACATTCTGAGACATTCTTACTTGGCTGAGAGTGTAAGCCATGATAAGAGTCTTAGACTTTATCGACAACAATTAAGGAATTATTTCTGCCTTATTTTTTAGAACCCCCAAATTATCATCATGACTACTGTTTTATATAGTAATTGTTTCTTAGAGACATCTGTAAAATTTCTGTTTTGCTCTCCATTTTTTCTTACATCCTGTTTTCTTATGTATTCAATTTTATTCTTCCAGAGAAGAACTTTCAATAAGGCTCTTTTCGTCTCTCAGACTTTATTTTGTTGAAATGATAGTTTATTGGATATAGAATTCCAGGTTGATTGCTATTTCCAATTAAAACCTTGAAGATATTCCTTTGCCTTCTGGCCTCTATTTAGCACATCTTTTGTAAATTTAAGTTTTTCTGTAAATTTAAAGATTTTCTTCTATCTTTCTGCTTCTGGGGTTCTGCAGTTTTATCACAGTATGTCGGGTATAGATTTAATTTAATTTTTCCTGTTTAGAACTCATAAAACTTCTATATTCTAAGGATTTATTTGAGAAGGGCGCTCACAGAAGGGGAGAGGAGTGGCCTGAATCCCAGTGTGACTGGAGGGCATCCATGCAGAGGGGCAGCTGGCATGGGGTCTTAGAGCCTGCACATAGCGAGGAGGGTGACCACACAGTGGAGGGAGTTGGTGTGGGTGGCAGAGCCTGGATGGGATGAAGAGGCCATCTGCATGGAGGGTAGGGCTCAGAACAAGGTGTTCGAGCCCAAACTGGGTGAGGAAGGCATCTATGTAGGGGAAGTAGTGGTGACAGAGATGACAGACTGCCACACATAGGAAAACTGATTAAATCAGCAAATACATTAAAAACAATAGAAGCCAAATTTATCCTGTTAAAGGAGGGAGCTACAATATAGCCTGAGAGGAAACAAGAATGAACTCTGTAGTATTATAATGGAAGTACTAGTATGAATTCATAGCTTTTAAAATGTAAAAATATAAGCAAATATAAATAAGTAAAACAAAATAAATATAAAACTTTTCGAAGATGCAAACGTTTAATGTATATGTGTGTATATTTTTAATTTTACATATTTGTATTTTTATACCTCTGTATGTGTATGTACATATATATGTATATCCTCTTTCTGAAGGAGACAGAGAGCAGTAACACTCCTAACAATGAGCATATCTAGTGTCCAGGTCTTGCTTCTAAATACCATTCTTATCCAAAAGGAACCAGGGCTCCTCGGAGAAATGGCTAATTCCAGGACTGAGGAACAGGAAGGACAAGATGAGCCTGAAGCAGCATCTCGTTGTACCAGAAAGCAAGGAAGTGCTCAATGAAGGATGGGAAGCATATCAAAAGGATGCAGAAGTAAGCCTGAAGAGAATCTCAATGGTCAAAGCTGGAACAACTTGAACATTAAAATAAATAATAATACTAACAGATCTGTTGAAAATACTAACAGATCTGTTGAAAAAACAGGAAACCGTGAATTCATCCTGATACAATTAAATAAATACCTAAATTTAAAGTTTGATAAAGAACAAAATATTTACAGTTTTAATATACCTTCACACAAAAGCAATACCAAAGGAAAAATAGTAACTTCAAAGGGAAGAAGTCTGGTAGACACCACCTTAATTAAATGATTATGTAATTAATGTTATCATTAATGGGGCAAAGCAAAATCATACAATGAGAGAATACATGCAACTTTTATGTGATATTCCTGATAATGATGTATAATCTGAATCAAGCTGTAATGAAACGCAAACAAATCCAAACACTGATATTCTACAAAATAACTGTAATATTCAAAGGAATGAAATCACTGAAAGTCAAGAAAAGAATGTGATTGTTTCAGATTGAAAGAGACATGACAACTATTTAACTGTGATTCGGAACTTTTTGTAACCAAGAACATTATCAGGGAATAGGCAAAATTTGAATGGTGTCTAGGAATTAGATGGTAGTAATGTAGCAATGTTAATTTTCCGATTTTGATGGTCATTTGGTGGTTAAGTTGGAGAATGTTCTTATGTCTGCAGGGGAATGCCATCATTTCAATAACTTATCCTCAAATAGTTCAGAAACAAAACTTTCTTCCTACTGCATTTACAATTCTTCTGTAAGTCTGTGACTGTTTCAAGCTAAAATAATAGGTTTAGCCAAACACTAAAATGACCATTTATAGAGAAGTTAATGGGGGCTAAGGGAGCGGGGGGGAAGGCGGTGTCAAACATTACATAAAACTTTTTTCACATGCAATAGGAAAACATAGTTATTTAGGGAGTTGAAAAAAATTTTTAAATAAGAAAAACACAAACTCATGTGTCCTTCACAAATTCTTGTTTAGAAACTCCAAGAATGCTGGCATTCCTCTGATTTGTTAAGTAAAGTTTAAAAGAAAAACTACCATACTTATCCTATGACAACCCTTTCTTAGAGACACATTATTAAAAGACTATTCTGAAAATCTTACACAAACCCACCAAACATGCAGAGCTGAATTATTTCGAGACTGACTCACCCAAACTCAGCTCCTCCTTTCAATTTGCATCCCATCTATGCCCCATCTTGAGAAGTCTGTCAGATATTAATACAGTTAGGGGATTTACATTTTCCAGAACAGCATCAGTTATTTGTAAAATAAACTTACCTATTCAGTCAAATAAGAATAATACTGCTTCTCTTGGATATTAATAAATGATAAATTATTTTCAGCTTTAAAGCCTTGTAGAGACTATACTCCCACTACATGTCATTTAACTAAAAATACATCAGAGAATGTGATTGAAACATTTTTTAAAATTTTTTATCCCTATAAAATAGTTAGAGTAGCCTTTTGAGAGCCAACTTTACATTCTAGATGCATTAATAAAATGTCAAGTACCAAGAAAGAGAAAGTATGGCCTAAAAAGAAATCCAGCTCAGCTGAAAATGAAAAAGCAGCAGCAGCATTACCTCAAAAAGGAAACAATTTCTTGACATTGGGTGAAGAAGATGATACTGACGTATAATGGACAACAGCAGGAACTAGCATAATTTGCATAATGACCATAAATCAGAAAGTAACAGTTTTAAATCTCTTGGTTGAAAAGCAACAGTTATACACTGATACAGAAAAATAAAGAAAAACAGAGTACTTCTAATTACAAGCCTTTATAGGACAACTTTAATTGCTCTGTTACAAAAGCACTCCATGTGACACTAGTCTCAGTATGAGGCTTTCAACAATAATATGGTGCTACAATTTGTCCTTTCAACTCCATTATTGCTCTGTTCAGGGTTGCTCAATTGTATTCCACAGATATCATTAGATCATATAATTTACTTTAAAAAGATTAAGACACAAGCTAGAAATTAGATAGGGAAAAGCAACAGACTTGAGCCCTAACAACCTTTGGCTGTTCAATCAAATTCCCGTTGAAAGGAAGAATTTTTATCACATATCAAAAATATTCAAAATAATGCGGCTCAAGGTCTGAAAACAATTCCAAAAATGTAGTTGTAATATTTTGCAGTCAATACAATTATTATTTACTTTTCTAAAGACAATATTTATTTTAGATACGTATGGTCTAATGTATATATAAACACATTAGAATATGTATACACACATTTATTTAAATTTGTGTATATATTTATAGTTATGACTTTTCTATATTGCAGAAGTACCTGAAGATCTTAGCATGACAAAGGTGGCAGTTTCATTTTGGGAAACAAATAGTCACTGTATAAAGGGTACACATCTGGATTTCTTTAGCAAGCACACATTTCGAGCTATTACACATTGTTTTGGTAGTCATGGAAGTGACTGCTCCCCTCAGTAACGGAAGCTATACAACTGTCCACAAAAGAAACGTCCAAACCTGCAGAGAGTTTTTAAAAGTTTATTTGAGCCAAACTTACGACATATGCCAGGGGAGCAAGATGTCAAATGCCCCCGAAAGTAACAGTCTTGTCACTTCTTTTATGTAGCATGGAAGTGGGAGAAGCAAGGACAGTTAAGCAAGAATTACAAGATAGTTAAGATTATGTGCTCTCTTGAGGGTGGTTATGGCTTATTTCAAAGGTGTGTTAACCTAGATGCACAGAAGCAATGGACAGGGCTTGTGTAAAAGATAAACCTTTTACTAAAGAACTTATGTGCCTGGGATATGACTACCCACCATGACCTGCCCGGTTAGGAATTTAGATCACCCTGTGAGGTTACTTTCCACAGAATGCCTTTTTTCATCCACATAGCAGACCCCTTTTCCCTGGAGATTTGGATGTGCAGAAAATCATAAATAAAACTGCAGTATAAAATGCCTGAAAATATAGTCATTCAGTCAAGAATGAATTCAACTATTATTTGCTGAGCACCTACTAAGTGCTGAGTAACCAGACTCTTACAAACTTCTGCCACCAATGCAGCCATTTTTCTGTTTTCTAATTGTTAATGGGAAGAAGCCTTTCTGTGTACCCCCTAAAGCCAACATATTTCTCCTGAGCTCTAGATTGCATATTCTCCTGCCACAATTGTAAACCTCACTTTCCTGACTATTTTCTTCAATCTAATCTTTCCTATCAGCCGGTAAACATGCTCAAGCCTCTCCTACCTTCTTTCCATCTCCGCCTCCTTTTCTATTCTTAGCTATGTGGACAAAAAGGGATTCTATGGAAGTAACCTCACAGGATGATCTGATCATAAATTGATAACATGGTGGGTGGTCATACCCCAGGCCTATAATTTCTTTAGTAAAAGGTTATCTTTGCCTTTAACAAGCCCCGTCTATTGTTCCTGTGCATCTAGGTTAACACACCTTTGAAATAAGCCGAATCACCCTCAAGAGAGCATATAATCTTGTTAACTATCCTGTACTTTCTCCCACTTCCATGCTGCATAAAAGAAGCTACAACACTCTTATTCTTGGGAGCACTTGAGATCTTGCTCCTTGGAACATGTTGTCAGTTTGGCTCGAATTCTTTTAAAAATTCTCTACAAGTTTGGACGTTTCTTACATCAACAATGCTGGTAATAGTTTGTTTCTTGATCTGGGTTCTAATAATATGGATATGTTCACTTTGTGAAAATTCATTAAACTTATGGACAATGCACTCCCAATAAGTATGTAATTCTTCAAGTTTTTCAACTAAATCTGAACTGGACTCAAATTGAGATTTAAATTCCCCTTTGTGAGACTTCTTTACAATGGGCTTAGGACAAGAATAATGAGAGTAAGTATAATAGAGAGCTCCAGAAAAAGAAATAATTAGGAAGGAAAACTTTACATGGGAGGTTCTTTTCAGTAAGAACTCATGCCAATTTTTCTCTTCTAATCTAAGCCAACTATTGTCAAGAATTATCTCAAAGGAAGAGAACCGAGACTTCGGATGTCTAGCCAGATGTCTTCCAGAGAACCACATGGGGTAGCACAGTTGGCAACTCTGCTCAAGTCCTGCAAACCAATGAATAAAATGCTTTAAATTTATTACACCGCAAGCATATTTAATGACATAATTACAGCTTCTTTTAAAAATTCCTTGTAAAATATTATGTTCTACTCAAATATATGCAAAATAAAAGACTTCAACTGAAAGCCAGATGATTTAAAGTGGACTTCAACAGGAATTTCTTCACTCTGCCATTTCCAATGAGTTTATAATTACATATTTCAATTTCAACTCTTTCTGAAAATACACTGTATGTATTCTTAGCTTATGTCTGCCTCTTACCTCTGCTTTTTAACCTTACACCTTACTGCCCACATCACTGGTTCAGTCATTATTTTGGAGTATCAGCCTCATGGCCTGACATTCACTTGGCCACCACACCTCGACACGTAAGACATGCAGATCAAAACTGGCCATAATAAAGACTCAAAGGGGGAAAAAAATAAAAACTAAAAAAAATCATAGCTACTCTCTCACCTCTGAAAATAACTATATAGCAGAACATATCTATGGTAAGATGCTCTTTTTGGTCTATTGGCATCCAAAAATTTTTTTTAGGGGGAAAAAAAGGAAACTGACATGAAGATCTAATTAAACATAGAAAATATTTTTTTTAAAGATGTTTCACTGAAATCACAATATGCAACCAATGTCAATTAACTCAACACATGGATGACAGAGTGACTAGGAGTCTAGGACCATATTTAGGAGTCACAGTAAGAAGAGATTGCTGTCTGCGCCTTTAAGAAGTCAGCCCTCTGGCTGTGAAGACAATAGAACCTCAGAAGAAAAAAAAAGTGTAATTGGTTGCTAAGGAGGATCAGGCAGATTACATGTTCAAATGTCATTCAGAGAAGAAAAAAAATTATTAACTCTGTTGGAGGCCACTGTGTTGGGCCTTGAAGACAGAAATGTAAAGGAAGAAAGCATGGGGGCCGGTATCTGGGCAGATCAGCAGAGCCAAGAGAAGGGAAGCAGGCATTTGTACAAGGACGGACTGTAGAACAGAACTCTGATGGCTCTGATGCAGGAAAGGATGAAATAAAGGAGTAAAGAAAAACAGTAGTTTTTAACAATAAAAACTATTTGCAGTACAGTAAAAGCTCATTAGATTTCTTTCATTTGAATTTAGCAAGATTCAGTTAAAGTTATTTAAATTTGATGTAAGATTAAAGGGCTTGTAAAGGAAAGAATGGAAAAAACAAAACAAAGACAAATTCTCTCAGAAACTACTTAATGTAAGGAGAGAGAGCACAGGGAAGCAGGCTCCCTCAGGTTTTTATCTTGTTGGTTCTCTCATACCTGACTCTAGCTATGTGCTCTTGGGCAAATCCCATAAGCTCTTCCAGTGTCTGTTCAAGCATATAATTAAGAAGTTGAATTAGATAAGTGGCTCCAAATGTTTTTTTAAATGTGAAACCCTTGAGTGTCCAAATATATTTCTCCACAGGAAGAATGAATAAAAGACACATGAGAAGCTGCTCTGGAAGACCACAGCCCCAGTGACCACCCTGTAACTCCCCTTACCCATCCCACCTCTTCCCCTCCCTGTGAAAGGTAATCCCAAGGATATCTTCCAAACCTCCAGCGCCCTCTGGAAGACCAGTTATAAATTCCTGGACATGATTCCAAAACCTTGCCAAGTTTACGATTGAGGGGGAGAGGTGAGGAGGGGTTCCTCTTATTAAATACAATTACGATCAATAGTAATGAGAGGAAACATACTAAATAATACAAACATACCTTAGACATTTTAATTTTAAAACTAATAAATGTTTATTAATAGGCTAATATTTTATTTTAAGGTTTAAATCTTATTTTTGAGAGGAAACCCATTGATTGGTATTCTGCAAACACCGTATCCATAAGGTGTCACTTAACATCTCCCAGTTTGTTTCTTTAGAGAAAGACCTTTAAGACACTTGAGAAGCAATCTGGTTTCATAATTTTTCTAGATTTTCATGACTTTTGTTCCTGGACTTGTACTGTTGGCTTGCTCATATCCAATTCAACAAATTTGAGTAACTCATTTATCAAATTATCTACAGCATTTCACTTAATTTTCATAGATAACTCCTATTCACATTTCTATGGTTTATACACTATTTAAAGTATGTAATTAGAACAAATATAACTAATATAAATGTGCTTTGGAACTAACACTTGAATCCTGGAAATCGATAATTTGATGGACATGAACGGCCTCAAGAATTCAGCATGCTTGTATGTTTTACAGGTGGAAGGAAGAAGTTTAAGTGGAATTTGGTCAAAAGAAACTTGACTAAATGGATGATAGAGAACATTTTTCCTGTACATAATTCTATGTAACTTAAGCATTTTAGAGGCCGCTGTTTATACGTAACTTTGTGTTGGACATTATTTCATTAATCGAATTTCTAAAGTACTGGGTTTTCAAGATTCTCTACTTGTCAACACTTTATTAACTTAGTAAACATCATTGTATACACTTAAAAACAATTACATGTAAAAGTCTGTGGTAGGCAGCTTCCAAAACGGCCCCTAATAATCCACACTTCCTAGTATTCACAGCCTTGTGTAACACCCCCCACACTGAATTAGGGCTCACCTGTGTGGCTAACATACCAGGGAAGTTAGAGTGTGTGACTTTAGAGGCTCGGTCATAAAAGGCATTGTAGCTTCAGGTTGGCCTCTTGGGTCACTCTCTCGATATTCTCCCACGTGAAAAGGAACTAA
>NW_011888848.1:727892-730505 GCF_000151845.1 Pteropus vampyrus
GCTTCAGTGTTACAGCTGCAGCTGGGGAAAAGTAGTTTTCAGTGGAATGAGAAAGTGTACTCCCATGAAGCAGAGATGAAACTGGCTTATATATACAATAGTACCCATACCCAGTCCCTAACTGGTCTGTTCTCATGCAAATGAAGACTCTAACTCTTCAGGGTTTGGTCCAAAAAGCACTGTCCTGATTGGCTGGTGCAGATGCTAATGAGGATATAGCACCAACTGGATGGGAAAGTCTCAGTCCTATTGGTTAAAATATGATTCTAGGAGCTCTCTCAAAAGGGTAAGCAAAGTGCACAGGCTGACAGTTCAGCCTGTGGCTTTTATCTTACATGCAGTGTGCCTGTGAGGCCTCTGCAAACAATGGCTGCTAGACTCCAGTTATGAATTTGGGTCCCATTAACTACAAAGAGTCGTCCTTGGCAGGTATTTTCTTTCTCAGGGTCTACAAATCCCATCAAAAGCTACTCATTTCCTAAATCACTTCACAGATTCCACTTGAGGAGGCAAAGCCTGGACTCCTTCATTCTGCTAAATCATGCAGAACTTCACTTTACACTTAAATAATTACTGAGATGAATTTAACTCTTCCTCAACACCTTTAGCTTTGTTAGTTATGTCTAAATATTTCAAAAAAAAATTAAACTTCTTTTGTCATTCCTTCCAAAATGCTCACAGATACATTAAACAGTGTCATCTTCCATCGGTCACAGAAAAACTTGAAGAATTAAGATTTAAGTATAAACTTAGTATCTTCCAAAGAAAATTTTAAAACTCTCAAAAAGCTAAATTTGGAAATAATGGTAATAATGGTCAAGAGATTACAATTGAAAGGTGAGGTGCATCTTGAGCTATGTTAATTTTATTAGAAATTAAAAAAACAAAACAAAAACTGATCCCTCCAGCAAAAGTACATAATAGAATCATTCATCCATTACTTCAATATGTAATATTAGCAGCATTATTTTTCACATATTAATCCTTACAGTTCTTCCTTCTTTTGTCATCTTTACCCTTTAATGTTTAACAAATATCCCCAAATAAAAAATGTTTTGTGGTGGAGGAAAAAAAATCAGCCTGTTTTAATCATGACATAATAAAATACAGCAAATGCACCTCAACTTGTTTCGTACAATCTTGCAACTATGAATGTGACACAGGCTTCCTCAAAATAGAAACACAACTAATTAACAGCAAATTCCCAACACGTCTGCCGGCTTCCGTTTAACTTTATATTAAAAGCCAGCTTTAACTTCCAATAGCTATAAACACAGCATCTGCCTGCCCTTTTTCACTTTAGTTGCTTCTTTTAAACCCAAACTTTAGCTTACAAAATGAAAATGAATTAAGCAAAGCACTCAGATACCACATTCAGAGCCTAGTTAAGTCTGAGTACCTGAACTAATAACTACACATCTGTTTGGTAAATAATGCAATGTCATTAACATGTATTATAGTCATAACTTCTTAAAGAAAATATCAGGTGTTAAGATCATTTGTATTAGTCCAAAGCTTATATTAGTTTAAAAAAATGAGGTGACCATTTCATGATAGCAGCTAGTTATGGCATAAGCATTTTTCCAGAGAAATTTAATATCTACTTCGCCTTTCTATTTCAGAGGTCTTTCATTCATGCTCCACATATCTTTATCCCAAACTATCTAAAAGGTTTTCATACATGAAGGAGGAAAGGTTGAATTTCTGAAAGAGACTGAGCTGAAATGAGTAACAGCTTGAGCATCAATCCTGATTCTTAGACAAAATGTATAACTTTGATGAGCCACCTAACCCCTTCAGGTCTCAATTTACTTACCTGAAGATGGAAAGGAACAAAGTGATTTCTAACATTACTAAAATCTTTGAAATTCTGTCCTTGTAAAAAATCCCAAATAATTACAATACTACAAATAGTTACAGAAAACGCAAGTGTAAATAAATAAAACCATCACTTACTAAAAAAAAGATGTTGAGTTCTTACAAGAAAATTGAGATGCTGGTGGGAGTGAAGAACAAATAACGCTGGGGGCCTACTTACAAATTTAAAAGTTATTCTGATTTTGTCTCTGAAGTTAACTGCAGAATAATCAAACTGCCACTAACTGCATCTCTTAGGCAAGTCATCAGTCCTTACACATTTGTGAAATCAGGCACAGGGCCTGGCACGTAGCATGTTTTCAAAAAATATTTGTTGAATGAATAAATGAGCGAATAAATACGTGCTTCTGCTCCCTACCTTAAGAGCCAAAGTTTCATAAGTTAAAATAAAAAAAGTATTTGAAAACTACTTCAAAATTTATATAGAGGAGACACAAGTCAAATAGTTGTCCTATCTAGAGTAATTTTCCAATGGTCAGACTCTCTCTGGCCTTTGTGGCTGACCAGGGCTGACAGACCCAAGCTGGGCCAATCAACTCCTCCTGGGAATCAGAAAACCTGAACAGGTAGGAAGGGACTAAGGCTGCTGAATCGTTTTACAGTGGCGCCCTAGAGAGAGAGAAGAATCCCTGCTCTGGCTCCTGTCCCTCCAGAAGACAGGCATTCAGCTATTCTGTCTACAAGCTACGAAAATGTTCTTCCCATAGGTTTCTTGTTGTTTGAGATGGTCACAGT
>NW_011888848.1:730555-734776 GCF_000151845.1 Pteropus vampyrus
CCATTGATGACATTTATTTAAGGTCAGAAGAGTGGAAGACTTAGGGGAGGCTTCTCTCCCCAAAGGCTGAGATTCAGATGCCTTTGCAGAGGGTGTGGCTACTGGTTACATGAGAAACATGCACCTGCTGGTGGCACAGAAACTGGAGGTCAGCCCCAGCTGGAGCTGGGCTGTAGAAGGGGCCTACTGTTTGTCAGGGGTGTGAGATAGTCTGGAGGCCAGCTCTCTCGGTGGGAAGAATGCAAGCTAGGATACAGCTGGAGTTATTTCAGAAACAGCCAGCAGGAGGAGAGAGAAAGGCCTGAGAGTGTTGCTTAACTTGAGGTGTGAGGACCACTGGGTTTTTGTGCTGGAGAAAGGAGAACCAGAAGCGGGAAGGGAAGTACTTTCTGCTGCTAACACCTGTCGTATATCCCCAGTTCCTCTACTGACAAAGCCTAACACTGCACCAGCGGGAAAAATGGAAATGTTGACAGGGTCCATTTCCAATAACACAGAGCGAAGAAGAGTAGATCTGGAGCTGAGATGTAATAAATTAATAACTGACACTATGCTTCTTTTTATCTCATCTATTTTGTCCTGTACTTTTAAAGAAAAGTACGTAAGCATGTGTTGTGTTCAAATGATGATATTCAATATCTGTCACTACGTTTAGTAAACATACCACAGACACTCAATTTAATTCTACTATGTAACTTATTTTCTGAATAAAAAAGACCTGTAGTGAGTTGAAGGAGTTTCACATTCCTATCTAGTTATCCAATATTGGAAAAAAACAAAAAAGGGAGTGTGATAGATGAAAAACAAATTCCTAAGTCCCAAAGTATAAAAGACTGGGTAATAGTCATAAACTAGAAATGTGTATTCATCTTAAAAAATCACAAATCAAGTGCCTGTGTATAGTGTGGTGGTAAGCACTATATCAGAGTTTTACAGACTGGATGTGCACTCAGTTACTTACTTAGCAGGAATTATTTATACAACATGCTTCCTGTAAAAGAACATCTTCTATGGCAAATTATACCACCTTAGTCGCCACTGTGATGCTACTGACCACTACCGAGATTGAATATTTAGGCAGCAAAGAAAGAAGAGAACAACTTATTACATAACGAATTAAAATAAATTTTATATGCTCTGAAATCTGTGAAATGGTGAAGCTTAGTAACTCTTTGAATAGAAATTTAGCTCATTGAACAGGAAAGGCAGTTCATATAATGCAGCTGAAAATTATATCTTCCGACTGAAAATAGTCTTGAAGAAGAAAGTTTTAGAAGATTCTTTTTTAATCTGATAAAAAAGAAGCATGTTCCTCAAATCGAATTTCTAGTAAAGTTTCAACTGGAGAAAAGGTCTACCTTAAGTTCTTAAAAGTTCTCAAGAGGAGAGACTGGATTTTAATTTAGAGAGATCAAGAAGGAAACTGGATCCAAGTTTCTCTGAGACTCTACCAAATAGGACCCATGAATAATTTTCTAGCAACGAGTTCCAAACTGTTGCTCCAAGTATTTCCTTTGTTGGCTCTATGCCTTTGCCTTGAGTTTCCTCTGCCGTGAATGCCCTCTTCCTAGACTGTATTCTATTACAATTCTACCCATGAAAACCAAACAAGGTGCAAAGGTCAGAGCCAGACTGCTTGTAGGACCCAGGCCAAAGTTCTTAACCCTCCTGAACCTCACCTTCCCACTCCCTCTCCCTCAAGAAAACTCCAATTTAGCAGAAGAGTAGAAATTATTTTCCCTCTCATACCAGCCCCTCCAGATTCTTCCCCATCTCAGTAAATGGTCCCGCCATCCACTCGGCTGCTCCATTAAAATCAAGGCGTCGTTTCATTTCTTCACTCCTCTTTCTTTTCACACATCCAATCCCTCAGCAAGTGCTACCAGCTCTACTTCCAAACAAACTTCAAACTACTTCCACTGTCGCCTAACTTGTTTCCTGGCTTCTACTCCTGCCGTCTACAACCTTCCCCATATGATAGCCAAAGTGATATTCTAAAAGGATAAAGCAGACCTTGTTACTCCCCTTCTAAATCTCCATAGCCTACCACTGCACTTGTAATAAATTTAAATTTCTCCCATCTGGCCTCTGCCTACATCTCCGACTTCGTCTTCTACTTTTCTTTCCTTCACTCTATCTTCTCTAGGCACTTGGGTCTCCTCTCTGTTCCTAAAATACATCATTTCATTCCTGCTGGGGGACTCTGCATTTGCCACTTCCTCTGCATGGAATACCTTTCCACGGAGTCTTTGTACCACTGACTCTTGTCGTCAAAGGCTGCCTCCTCAAGCGGGCCTTCTCCATCACCCTAGAAAGCACCGTTCCTGCCACATGACTGTCCCATACCACTCCCTGTTTTAACTTTTTTCTAGTTCTTATCTCAATCTGCAATTAAATCAGTTATCTGTGTGTTCCCTTCTTTACTGGCCTCTTGCTACTGAAGTTTCAAGAGAGCAAGAATTTTAACTCTTGTGTCTTCCTGTGTTCACCACTTTATCTTCAGAACCAGGGATCATGCCTGGCATACGGATCTCATAAAATATCTGTTGAATGAATGATTGTATAAACAACTACCATACAATGTAACAGCTGTTCTAGTGAAGTTATAGAGGAACACTATGGGAGTACAAGGAGGAAGAGTAGGGGAGGAAAAAGCTTTAGTCAACCTTCTTCGGGCCCCTGATTGGATCTAAAAATTAACAAAAACAAATGAACAGGAGAAAAGCACACAAATTTCATTCAATTTTTTCATGTACACAGGAGCCTTCAGAAGAAAATGAAGACCCAAAGAAGTGACCAGATCAGGAAGTTTTCATGCCTTTTAGACAAAGAAACAAATAAGTTTGTGAAGAATTGACAAGACAAAGGGGTTTGGGCTCTGGGTGGTAAACAGTGAAAGAGTAACTAGGAAGGCATGAGTTAGTTTAACAAGGTTTGTATGGATTTCTTGCCTCCAAATTCCCAATCTCTGGTGATAAGAATGTGCTCCCTCCTGTACAGGGAAGGTATCTTTCATATGGAAGTTTTACGATCTGTTGTAGAGAAAAAAGAGAATAAAGGGAGGTCAGCTTGACCTTCCTGCTTTTGCCATTTAAAAGAATTCCTTCAGTTAAAGATATTTAATATGCCAAGGTGCCATATCTTGGGGTAGCATGTCCTAAACCTGTCAACCAGAGGTTATTGCCACCAATTCAGTGCCAACAGGAGCCCCCAGTTTGGGATGCAGTGAAGGAGGAGAGACTTTTTTCAGTGCAAACAGCTCAAATGTGATGCAGCTTGGCTGTGGAACAGCTCAGTTGAGGCAGCTCCATACCAGTGATGCAATTTGGGCCCTCTCCCACTAGACAGCTCCATTCCATGCTGGTCCACTGCAGTCTGCTCCCCTGAGATAGTTCCACTCTGCTCTGCTCCATCTAGGGAAGCTTCAGTGTTACAGCTGCAGCTGGGGAAAAGTAGTTTTCAGTGGAATGAGAAAGTGTACTCCCATGAAGCAGAGATGAAACTGGCTTATATATACAATAGTACCCATACCCAGTCCCTAACTGGTCTGTTCTCATGCAAATGAAGACTCTAACTCTTCAGGGTTTGGTCCAAAAAGCACTGTCCTGATTGGCTGGTGCAGATGCTAATGAGGATATAGCACCAACTGGATGGGAAAGTCTCAGTCCTATTGGTTAAAATATGATTCTAGGAGCTCTCTCAAAAGGGTAAGCAAAGTGCACAGGCTGACAGTTCAGCCTGTGGCTTTTATCTTACATGCAGTGTGCCTGTGAGGCCTCTGCAAACAATGGCTGCTAGACTCCAGTTATGAATTTGGGTCCCATTAACTACAAAGAGTCGTCCTTGGCAGGTATTTTCTTTCTCAGGGTCTACAAATCCCATCAAAAGCTACTCATTTCCTAAATCACTTCACAGATTCCACTTGAGGAGGCAAAGCCTGGACTCCTTCATTCTGCTAAATCATGCAGAACTTCACTTTACACTTAAATAATTACTGAGATGAATTTAACTCTTCCTCAACACCTTTAGCTTTGTTAGTTATGTCTAAATATTTCAAAAAAAAATTAAACTTCTTTTGTCATTCCTTCCAAAATGCTCACAGATACATTAAACAGTGTCATCTTCCATCGGTCACAGAAAAACTTGAAGAATTAAGATTTAAGTATAAACTTAGTATCTTCCAAAGAAAATTTTAAAACTCTCAAAAAGCTAAATTTGGAA
>NW_011888848.1:736911-751975 GCF_000151845.1 Pteropus vampyrus
GAAATATACTGGTAAACAAAATATAATTCCTGCTCTATGAGACAGATAAGTAAATAAACAATTTAATACCGAGCGATAAGAGCTATGATGGATTAAGTTTAGGGTGCTGTGAGTCCACCCATAGAGACATATATATAATTTAATCTTGGAGTAATTGAAGCGCACTTTAACAAATTAAAGAATGGGTTTTAAAATGCCTCAAATGATTCTCAATTTTAAGTGATAATGGCATTTCTATTAAAAATGAAACACCCTAGAAGTCACACAGCTACTTTTCAAAATCCTAAAGTTCCTTTAAGATCTTTCCTAGTAGGTTTTCTTTAACTGTTAAAACTTTTTGCCAATAAATAATTTGGTTATTTTACATGTTTCATCCCAAATTTCAGAAACCTTGTCTTTTGTATTCCTTATTACATTGTCTTTTAACATAAACAAACCTGTATTATTACGTTTTACCACTGAGTGTGAGAAGGGAGGGGGAACATGCAGAATAGACTTTTGTCTCCCAAGCCTTTAAGGTGTTTACGATGAGCACATATTTCTTTTGTAACTAAGAAACGCATTTATTTATTAATAAATAAATAAAATTCACACATTGTGCTATGTTCATCTTTCCTAAGAATCCACTACAGAGGTGCAAATCATTCCATTGTGATTTAACTCTGGTAGTAAAATTATAATCTTGTGACTTGGCATTAAACGGACACAAGTATAAAATGATAATGCTCTATTTTATGCACTCCGCCCCTTATTTTATTATAGTAATTATTGGAAAATCTCGAGAGATAAAATTTGCTTTATTTCTACTGTGTGCAGCTGCTACATAGAACATTATGATCCTTTCTCTCAGGGTATTACACTTCAGTACTGCCAATTTAAACTTACGTACTTTTTCTTCTAAGCAATTTAAAGTGCTATAAAGCTTTCATTCCAGCTATCTTGCAACATTTATGCATGATATATTAGAAATAACAATAGTAATCACCATCTTTCCTTAAATATGTAGGATTAAGATGGAGAATGAGTAAATAAACAATGTGTACCACTCAGATTCTAAGAGGAGCCTTCATGGAACAGTTTGAGAATCAAAAAACACTTTCTAGTGCCTTAATCTTTCCTCTTCATCCCATTCTTTCTTTCTAACCAATGCAGTCTGTTAATAATTATGGAGGGGAAAAATTCAGCCAAACCGGTAAGATTTACTAGAGTCCACTTCCAGAGGAATGCTGAAGTTCTGGCTCCTTGAGCAATTTAGTCTCTCAGAGCTTCAGTCTCATCACCTACAAAGAGGGGATCAAGGTGTCACTTTACTACCTAGAGTTGCTTGAAGGCACGGAGTAAGAGGGTTTGTGAATTCTCAAGCATCATAAAAACAATGTGTTCTTAATATAATAAATGCTCTTTACTCTTAATTAACTTCCAACCTCCTTATATACATAACAACAACAAAAAAGACATAATTATTGCCATCAAATCACTGGTGTACAGAATCAGTTATGATAACAATCTAATGTTAATTTATGTGTGTGAGATCACACTTGGCATTCGGGAGGCTCTCAAGAAACATTCCTCCTCTACCCCATCTCTTGTTACATCTAGCAAGTTATTTGGAGTTTCTTCATAAATAGTTCTTTAGGGCACATGAACAATAAATTATAGCAGTGAAGGGGACCAATTGAAATCCCTCTGGAATGTAACTTTGAATAAAAAGGCTAAAAAAGGAGGATAATTATGATGCAATAATTTATAATTAGCACTGTCCAGTGATAAACTGTTTCCTGCCCACAATGTGCAAGAAAGAACTCAGTAGGAGATATGAGGCCTTACTTTTTTAAATAATTTTTTTTCAATTACAGTTGACATACAATATTATATTAGTTTCAGGTATACAACAGAGTGATTAAGCATTTATATAACTTATGAAGTGATTATCCTAATAAGTCTAGTGCCCATCTGACACCACGCGTAGTTATTACAATAATACTGACTCTATTCCTTATGCTACACTTTATATTCCCTTTTTTATAACTGGCAATTTGTTCATCTTAATCCCTTCATCTTTTTCACTCATCTCCCTAACCTCCCTCCCATCTTGTGATCATCAAAATGTTCTCTGTATCTATGAGTTTGTTTCTGTTTTGTTTTGCTCATTCTGTTTTTTAGATTTTACATGTGAGATCATACAGTATTTGTCTTTGTCTTGCTGAAGTGATTAGCATAATTCTCTCTAGGTTCATCCTTGTTGTTGCAAATTGTAAGATTTCACTATTTTTTATGGCTGAGTAATATTCCATTACATATACCTACCACTTCTTTATCCATTCATCAACCAATGGACACTTAGGTTGCTTCCATATCATGGCTATTGTAAATAATGTTGCAATGAACATAGGGGTGCATATGTCTTTCTGAAATAGTGTTTTGGATTTTTTTTTTTCCAGATAAATACTCAGAAGTGGAAATCGTGGGTCATATGGTAGTTTTGTTTTTAAATTTTTTTTAGGAACCTCCATACTGCTTTCCACAGCGGCTGCACCAATTTACAATCTCATCAACAGGGCACGAGGGGCACGAGGGTTCCCTTTTCTCTACATCCTCACCAACACTTATTGTTTGTTGACTTAGTGATACTAGGCATTCTGATAGCTGTGAGGTAACCTCTCACTGTGGTTTTAATTTGCATTTCCCTGATGATTAGTGTTGAGCATCTTTTCATATGTCTATTGACCATTCGTATGTCCTCTTTGGAGAAATGTTTATTCAGGTCCTCTGTCCATTTTTTAATTGGATTGTTTTTCTTGGTTTTAAGTTGCCTCAGTTCCTTACATAGTTTGGGTATTAAACCCTTATTGTATGTATTATTGGCGAGTAGCTTCTCCCACTTGGTAGGTTGTCTTTTCATTTTGTTGATGGAGTTTCCTTTGCTGTGTAAAAACGCTTTAGTTTGATGTAGTCCAATGTATTTACTTTTTCTTTTGTTTCCCTTGACCAAGAAGACATCCAAATAATATTACTAAAAGTAAGGTCAAAGAGTTTATTGGCTGTTTTCTTCTAGGACTTTTATGGTTTCAGGTCTTACATTTAAGTCTTTAAACAATTTTGAATTTATTCTGGTATATGATATATGAAAGCGATCCAGTTTCATTCTTTTGCATGTGTCTGTCCAGTTTTCCCAACAGCATTTATTTAAGAGACTGTCTCTGCCCCCATTGTATATTCTTGCCTCCTTCGTCATAGATTAATTGACCATATAGGTTTGGGTTTATTTCTGGGTTCTCTATTCTGTTCCATTGATCTATATGTCTGTTTTTATGCCAGCACCATGCTGTTTCGATTACTATAATCTTGTGCTAAAGTTTGATATCAGGTAGTGTGATACCTCCAGCTTTGTTCTTTTTTCTCAGGATTGCTTTGATTATTCAGGGTCTTTTGTGGTTCCATATAAATTGTAGGATTATTTGTTCTAGTTCTGTGAACAATGCCATTAATACTTTGATAGGGACTGCATTGAATTTGTTGATTGCTTTGGGTAGTATGGACATTTTAATGATGCTAATTATTCCTATCAATGAGCATGGCATATGCTTCCATTTATTTGTATCTTCATTTTTTTTTTCTATAAAAATAATATAATTTTCCAAGTACGGGTCTTTTATCTCCTTGGTTAAATTTATTCCTAGGTATTTCTTTCGATGCAATTGTAAATGAGATTGTTTTCTTAATTTCTCTTTCTGATAGTTGATTATTGGTGTATAAAAATACAACTGATTTCTGAATATTTATTTTATATCCTCCTACTTTACTAAATTCGTTTATCAGTTCTTATAGTTTTTTGGTGGATTTTTTAGGGTTATTTATATATAGTATCATGTCATCTGCAAATAATGAGTTTTACTCCTTTCTTCCCAATTTGGATGCCTTTTATTTCTTTTTCTTGTCTGATTGCTATGGTTAGGACTTCTAATACTATGTTGAATAAAAATAGTGAAAGTGAACATCCTTGTCTGTTCCTGATCTTGAGGAAAATGCTTTTAGCTTTTCATCATTGAGTACAATGTTAGTTATAGGTTTGTCATATAGAGCCTTTATTATGTTGAGGTATGTTCCCTCTATCCCCACTTTGCTTTAAGTTTTTATCATAAATGGATGCTGGATTTTGTCAAATGCTTTTTCTGCATCTACTAATATAATCATATGTTTTTTTTTATCCTTCATTTTATTTATGTGGTATATCACTTTAATTGATTTGTGGATGGAGAACCAGCCTTGCATCCCAGGAATAAATCCCACTTGATCATGGTATATGATCTTCTAAATGTATTGTTGAATTCAGTTTGCTAATATTATGTTGAGGATTTTTGCACCTATATTCATCAGGGATATTGGCCTGCGTGAGCCTCAATCTTGATCTGTTGCTGGGGTTGGTGAGCCAGAAGTTGTTGCTCTGTAAACCTCTGATGCAGGGCTCCGGAATTTAAATTCACATTGGTGTTAGAGGTTATCAAGGCCTCTGTCTGGGATTTGTCAGAATCTGTGCACAAAAAGTGAAGGAACAGAATGCTTGGTAGTTGACCATGAAGTTACCCAGTAGTGACTCTAACACTGACCTCAGGGACATTGTGTCAATCCCTAAGGGCCTCAGAAACTATATGATGAAAAATGAAGTATGAAGTATCTAAAGGCAAAGGTAAACTAGGCAGGCAGGGATGGACAGCCAAACTTCACTCAACAGCTATGTGATCTAGGTACATTAACTTCTCACAACCTCAGGTGTTCTCATCTATACAATGGAAATAACCTCACAGGAGAGTACCTACCTCACAGGTTGACATGAGCATGAAAGATGAGTAGGTGTTGTTTGGGGTTGTCATATTAACTGGTTGGTGCTACAAAGATGATGAATAAAGCCAGAGATGCTAAACATTCTATGATGTACAAAATAGAACATAAAAAATTGCCCTACCAAAATGTCAACAGTAAAAATGATGAGCTAATGAATAAACACTTAGAATGATCTAATAATGCCAGACAACAGCTCGGTTTTGCAAACATCTGTGCCAGAAAGTTGAGGCAAATTTGGACTATTAATTTGCATATATCACTATTTTTATAAAACTGAGTTGAGATAGGTACATCAAAATGCTAATAACTAGTGTTACGAAGCAGAGAGATTACAACAATATGGTTGGGACAAAGAAGGAAATCAAGAGAGGTACAAAGAGTGGTGATATTTTACTAGAAAACTGTATTTGTACAATCGAATATATATTTGCCAAATGAATAGAATACGTTCAGTTATGAATCAAAAGAACAAAGTTAAAGATCATGTTCCAAATACTAGAAATGCAAAATCACAAACCGTGCCTAAAAAAATGAGGTATCATTTGCAATTTTATGACATGCCCTTGCTTTCTTGGAAGAGAACAGATCTACATAAAGTATATTGTACACATTTGTACTTTTGACTTTGGTACATGTTTTTAAGAACAATTATGTGCAAACATGATTGCGCACAGAGAAAAGACTGGGAAGAAAAATAACAAAATATTAGTATGGTTATTTCTTAGTGGTGGAATTATTAGAGGTTTTAGTTTTTTTCTTTACTGAAATTTTAGTGGCTTAAATGAAAGACATAGGTCTCCCACTCCTTCGAGAAAATCTAAAAGTCAGCAAAAGAGCCTAAGTCAGACACGTTTAAGGTGAGTGTCAGATCCAAATGAAAGCAAAATAAGGCTGGGCTTGATGAAAGGAAGGCCAATAAAATTTAGCCGTGTCATTTCCTCATACTTGGTTATTCTGTTGGGTAACAAATGGTTCAGCAGTGGACAATATAGCCCCATTGTGTATTTTCTACTAGAGGTAAGGTATTATAAAGAACTTATCTGTTAAGATAGTCAAAATCCAGAGAAGCAAAAGGTACATTAGTTATGATAGTGTACATAATAAAGACCTAAAAGTTTGTTCTACTAATTAAAACAGTAAAAATAACATGTAAAATTCTCTAGCCTGAGGTAGTTACAACTTAAGCAAAGCTGGTTACTGGGAAAGGAAGTAAGTTAATTAAAAAGGCAATTTAGAAATATCACTAAAGGGGAAAAACAGACATCAAAAAGTACATTCGTTAATTATTAATTCCACAAATGTTTGCTGAGAGCTGAAAGGCACTATGGATCTATTGCTCATCATTTTACATGTATCCTCTCTGAACTTAAATTTTTGGTCTATGTCCTCTCTGTGGTAATTATTTTCATAAGTTGCGACACACCACATTGGAGGTACTTGTTTTCCTTGTCCCAAGTGGGCATGATGTACACAGGTGATGACACCTGCCACTCACTGATAGCCAGAACTGATATGACTGATAGATGTCCTTAGTCCTCTCCCTCAGCACTACATATAGTGAGTGATCCTTGAAAGAAAAAGATAGCCTTTCACAAATAAAGGAAGATTCTTCTTTGAGAAGTATACTTGTCCTAAAACCGCCTTCTTTAAGTATGTCTTTGTTTTAATTTGTCAAGACTTAGCAAATAAGCTACATCTATGACAGTCATATCTCCACTGTGCCTTATGAACTCCGAGATTTCTTTCAGGTGAGAGAGATGGCACTTGCCCAACTATACAGAGTAGAAAGAGAGTCTGGGGGGTCTAATAGCTTCTTAAACAGATTTACTCCATATTTCTGGAGATATCTGTTCCATCAAATCCTAAAGTTGAATGGTACAAATTAGTTGTTTCTTGGCTTTTCCCACCACTACCAACAGTCAGCTTCTGGACTGTGTATCAGTTAGGGTTCAACCAAAGAAGCAAACCACTATGAATGTGTGTGTGACTACAGAGATCTGTTACAGAGATTTGGCTTTGTGCATCTATGGGAACTAGTTAAATGGTTTCTATGAGGCTGTCATTTTCATGTCTGATACTGGAGCTGAAGTTCACGGGGCAGGTAGGCCGGAAAGGAAAATGGATACAAAGTTGGGGAGAGAAAAAACAAGTTAAAAACCTCAAGAATAACTAGGAGCCCATAAGGATGGATTAAAATTTGTGTCAGTTTCTGCTGCCTCTGACCTTGATGACATGGGGATTCTGCAGAAATTGGAGCCCTTCCTCACAGAGCTAAACACACACACCTAGTCCAGGAGGCAGACACTCTGAGGAAGATCCAGAGGAAGGTAGAGCAGCTGCAGGCCCAGCTGCTGCTTCATGTCAACCAGGTGTCATCAGATCAGCAACAAAGTGTGTTAGGGCAGATAACCTGTCTGTTGAGTTTCATAGCCGTATAGATGGAGCGGGGGTTACTGGAGGAGCTGTACTCAAAGGCCTGGACATGATTCAGATGACATGATTCTGGACTTTGAGTTGATGCTGTAATGGGATGAGACTTTTGGGGCCTTGGGTCGGGGTCATCATATTTTTGAATGTTAGAGGGATGTAAATTTTAAATTTGGTCTTCTAATACAAGAGATACTTGATTATGGTGGTGGATACACAAACCTACATATGTGATAAAACCGTACAAACTTGTATAGAACTAAACACACATACACACAAATGAGGACAAGTAGAACTGGGAAATATGAATAAGACTAATGGATTATAGCAATGTTAATATCAACATCCCGGTTGTGCTATTAAACTAGTTTTGCAAAATATTACCTTTGGGGAGAAATGGGTAAAGTATACACCAGATCTCTCTGTATTATTTCTTACAAACTATCTGTGACTCTGCAATTATCTCAATATTTCCACTAAAAAGAAAAAGCAATGGCTATCTGTGATCCCGTTCCTGGCACTTTCACTTGTGTATAACCCCTTCCCTTGAGTGTGAGCAGGACCCAGTAATTTGCTTCTAACAAATGAAATATGGCAAAAGTAATGGGATGTCACTTCTGTGATTAAGTTTCAGAAGACTGTGGCTTCTGTCTGTTGGACTGGCTTGTGTGCTTTGATGAAGCAAGCTGCCACGTTGGCGAGGCCCATGTGGCAAGAGATTGAGGGTAAACACCAGCCAATAGCTAGTGAGAAATGAAGCCCAAAGCCCATTCCTCTGAGAGGAACTGAATCTTGCCAAAAATCACTAAGTGAGCTTGGATGCCTTGAGGCATGGCTACAGCTACAGCTACAGCCAACACCATGCCTTCAGCCTGGAAAGACTGAAGTGTGCCTGGATTCCTGATCCATGGAAACTGCATGGTTTTAAGCCACTAAATTTTTAAGTATTTTGTTATGCAACAATAGATAACTAATATGGGCTTATTATTTGTCCCTCTGTTTTCTAGCTCCAATATTTTGTTGCTGATGTCTCTTCCCAATTTCTTGATCCTTATGGGCTTCAACTTTCTATTCATGTATTCTTGTTTTGTTAAGTTTTCAGGAAGGAAACCATACGTATTTGTTGAACCTTCCATCTTTTACTGGAAGTCACCCTTAAATCTTGTTATAGACTGAATGTTTGTGTCCCATCTTCCCACCCCCAATTCATATACTAAAGCACTAACCCCAACGTAATGTTATTAGGAGGTGGCGCATTTGGGACGTTTTGATGAGGTCATTAGGGTAGAGCCCCTATGATGGGATTAGTGCCCTAATAAGAAGAGGAAGAGACGAGTGAGGATATGGTGAGAAGGCAGCTGTCTGAAAGTCAGAAAGTGGGCTCTCACCAGGAACCAAATCTGCCCGCTCCTTGATCTTGGACTTCTCAGCTTCCAGAACTGTGAGAAATGAATGTCTGTTGTTTAAGATACCCAGTTTATAGTATTTTGTTACATCAGCTAAAAATAAATAAATAAATAAAATAAAGAAATAAATAACAAAGCACAAGACCAACAAATTAATAAGAAAAAAATTAATGAGTAGTCTCTTTTAAATGATAGTAATTTTATTCTAAAAATTTCACATAATGAGTCTAGTCAAGGAGATCAGGAGAAAGTCTATGTTACAAAATGCACCCTTTTCATTTTAATCACTTGATCAATGCAGCATAATCATAGGGCTTTATTTTCTTCTTGCAGTTTTAGCTAGCAGTGGAATTTAAAATGCCCCAGTTTGCCATCTGCTTCATTTTCACCAGCATGAGTGATACCAATAAAAAGAAATAACCTTCAAACCATCAGCCCTTTTGTAACAGAGACAAAAAGAAATACATGCCTAGACTGTGGATTCTATTTGAATCACAGTGAGGTTTGGGCTTAATTTCCAGAAATCCTCACTCATAGGATATATGAACAACTAAATTACTCTTTTTGCTTCTCTATTAAGTTGCTCCTTTTTTAAAAAGAGAGAGATAATGTAAGAATAATGCGAGCATCTTTGGTACATATGGGGCAGTAAAACGTCCCCGATTTCTCAGTGCTCCTGGAAAAAGTCCTGGCCTCCCGAGACATGGAAACATAGAAGATATGGATATAAAGGATGTCTGCTTTCACTTTCTCTAAATGCGTTTTACTCTTCACATACTCTGAGGATTAGATCTACGGCCATTTGTCTAGCTTATTGCTCCTATCAGAAAGAGATGATAACAATTTCCTTATCTCCACAGGAGGGCCAACAGTTACAGCCTAGGCTAAGTGCCAGGAAGTCTGGAGAGCTGTCTCCACATAACTGTGGCTATCTTCTAGGTAGTTACAGAAATTCGGAGCTTGGAGACATCTCCTTGTCATAAAAACCTGAGACAGGGATGCTTATCTGGCCCTCAGAGAGATGCATTTGCCTTCCAGAAGGTTAGGGTAAGAGCCCAGGATCCTTTCCATCCTATCTCAAAGAAGCAAAGGTTCTTCTCCCTTCTTTGGGGAAGAGGGGGGTACGACTGCCTCTCTTCTGTATATAAATGGAGAAAATATATTGTTCTCTGTCTCTTGTCTTTGGGTAAAACCTGACACCTACATGGGTTGCCTGTGGGTCCAGGTATGGGGACCAAAGCTGCAATGGTGCTCTAGTTGTTGTCTGGTTGTATCAATAAAGAACTCTTTTCCTGACCCAGATGCCTCATCTTTCTACAGTATTCATGTATACACACATACGCTGTGTATGTTTATGTATACAGGCCTATCTCGTTTTACCACTCTTCATTTTACTGCACTTCACAGATGCTGTTTTTACAAATTCCAGGCAAGAACTGCCACTGGCAAAAAGATCACAACTCACTTTACTGCAGAACCAAACCCATAATATCACCAGAGTATGCCTGTATATCCATCGCATAACTGCACAAGTAGACTAACATCTCAAACCCTTAACAGTTCTTGACAGAACTACAGGGAACAGCAGACATAAGAGCAGACACGCAAGTTAGAAAGGGAATACCAATTAGGAAGCAAGTGACACTCCTCAATATATTTTAGATTAGGCTTCCAGAAAAAGCCTTCTCAGAGGTAGAGATACATACGGGAGCATGAGATTAAAAGGTATAATAAAAACATCTCAAAACTTCCCACGTTCCCCTAAGAAGGGACCGTAGGCCTCTCAATTCTAGTCCATCCTAACTAGATCTTGTTCTCAAAGCTAAGTTCAGGAATCAGGATTTGTCTCAGCCCCCTCGCAGAGCCCTACCTGATAGGGAGCCAGGGATGTCAATGAACCTAACACCGTGTTTCAGCCCCCAAAGAGCTGATCACTTATAAATGAGTGTAGGCTTCCTCAAGCATCTGACAGATGATTGTGTTAGACTGATCTCTAAAATAGCTTGTAATCTATGAATCTACCATTTCACTACAATAGCACAAAAAAGCAGAGAGTTGAAAATACAGGATACTCACAGCCTCTGGATGAGGGTCAGGATTTATCACAGACATCGAAAGGAAAAGAACATGCCAGATGAGGTGCAAAGGCTCACAGACTCTAAGTCACCTAATTTTACCCCTTCTTTTTCAGATGAGGGCCCCAGGGCCCCAAAAGGTGAATGAACTGCTAAGGTGGCAGAGGTAGTAGCATAACTTGATCTAGAACCAAGATCTCTTGAATCACAATAAAGCACCTTTGCTATTTAATCATTAAAAATTTGCATTTCCTGTAGTGGAAATGGGTTGTTCATCATAACCTAGATAATACGTGCCTAAGTCCTTGTCCAACAAGTATCTCCAAGATACCGCCAAACCAGGAAAACACTGCTCTGCATATGACATACATTTCCAATTGTAAATTATGTTAACATGATTTTAATAAGAGATATAATTTTGGTCAGCACAGCACAGCCTAGGGCCAGACCCAGCCCATGAACTGACAAAGTCAGAATTTTGAATCCCAAGACCACTCCAGGATCCAGCAGAGCAGAACATGCTGAGGCAGAGCCACCTCCGAGGACCCTCTAGACCCTAAACACTGCCACAGCACAAGACCTTAGATACTCTAAAAACACATGCTTTGGGGCTAAAAACACTTAACTTCTGAAAAAAAGAGTAAAGGCTGCAAAGTTGTTTCCTACAGTTCAGATGTTTTCTATAACTTCCAAGATTTTCCTGTCACAGAAGATATAGAGCCAGGAGGTTGAAGAGGATCTAACAAAGCTAGGAGGGATGATGGGGTTTTGAATGAAACTACGTAAAACAAGTTTCACCTGATTTGACATTCAATCCTAAGCAAAGCTCAGCACTTAAGTAAGGCTTCAAATTCCACTGTAAGACATGATATCCAATTCTCTTCTTGGACCAGAGAACTTAACTAAATATCCATCATTAAGAGTATCTTCTACCTTCTCCACTTCCACATTTTTTCCCCAAATGAAGTGATAGCTGTTTTGTTTTGTTTTATTTGGTGTTTTTTGAAAAACATGTTACGTGTCAAGGACATTCAATGATTTTCCATCCCAAAGTTAAAATTCAAGCATTCTTCAGAGGTGATAAATGCCCAGCCTATTTATTCTGACACAATCTTTGGCTGATATGGACGAGCTGACTGACTATATTCTAAAGAGCTGAATATATAATCATCTATTGAAATATTTTCACAATTATTTCTTTTGATGCCAATCCAGAAAACAATAAAATTAACCATTTGGCTGTGGAAAGAAAACTGCATATATGTATTGTAAAAGTAGAAAGAATTCAGTGAGAAAAGTGTCAGTTTGAAGTTCTCAAAACAAATCTCCTTTTTAATCGGGCCTCACTGGCAGAATGGAAAATTAAAGTCCCAGATCATAATCAAAAGAGAATTTATCCAGTTTTCCAGAGATTTAAACTTGCTCTAGAAGATTCTCTTTCACAGTTGCTGCAGTAGCAGAGTCCTCCTCCACCACCCATCTTTGTCCCAGTCTGGGACACACCTGCCCTGCTAGTCTCCCCTTCCATTCTCACTTCAGGCTGAACTGCTCTGTCTTCATGAGGCACTCCCTTCATGGGGATGCGAGGGAGCTGCCTTTCCTTCCCTGTCTTTAATGCCAGTGTCTAGTCACCTGACAATAAGGCCCACTGTGCCTCTTACAGTTCTCCTGGAAAGCTTAGGAATGTCTTGCAAATAAGACCCCAGGTAGACTGCTGTGACATTCCTGAAGAACACATGCAAGCTGGACCCCACTGTAACCCTCACGACAGAACCACATGTTTCAACAACCTGAACAGAATCTACGAAGCAATTTTTAGGCAGATATTTACTGAGTGTGCAAAATCCACACAGATTGAATATCCTGTGGTCAGTACTGTTTTAGAAATTCTCACAGAGAACCGA
Organism: Pteropus vampyrus; assembly: GCF_000151845.1. Classification (NCBI taxonomy): domain Eukaryota; kingdom Metazoa; phylum Chordata; class Mammalia; order Chiroptera; family Pteropodidae; genus Pteropus; species Pteropus vampyrus. The sequence goes on from NW_011888848.1 coordinate 749,566, forward strand.
TGAATTTAGAAGTGGCAGCCTACTAAGCAGCGGATGCTATTAAATACAAACGAAAGAAGTAAGGCTCTTCCCTCAGGCTTTTCTCACCTAGTGAGACTGAGCCACACATGGCCAAAAATTTTGTCTGAGAACAAGTAAAGCTGACAAGTAATTCTGAAGGGCTGACATTAACCTTGGATTGACTGACTATACCATTTAAAAGGCAGAGAGGCAGCACCAGGGAAATTTACACAGACTCAAATTCTACCTCCCTGATTTCATATCTCTGATATAGCGCCAGAGAATAATTGAGGTAAATAATCCAGAATAAGTATTTACTGTACTTTATTAATGAAGATGGCAAATTAAAGTTCAAAATGACTAAAACTTCTAATGTGGCATTATTAGCTTACTTTATGCCTAGATCTAAAGGAGGAAATATAAGCATATATTGCATTGACATCTTTAAAATAATCAAGTTTTCTCAACAGTAGAGCCAGTTTTCAAGTAAGTTTTTTTTCCATCTTTCTGAATAAGAACATTTATTTTAGTGTCCTACATAAATTCTACTAAAAATAATCATTTTATACTTTGGGCACTTTCCTGCTGATAATTACACATACAGGCATAGAAAGAAAAGGGACACGCTTACTTCTCAGAATGCCCAGAAGTGACCTCAAATAATCATTTGGTCTCTTGTTCTTAAATGTGCTTGAAAGGCAGGAGGACGGATGCACCAAGTGGGGTTTGAAGTTCCCACGGTGGCTTTACCCAATTCTGTGTGATAATTGGAAATAAAGGGCATTGGGTATCTTTCTCAAGTTTTCTTTTTAACAAAAGACGGAACAATAGTGTTTCTCATTACTCTAATGATTTCCTGCACACTGTCCCCAATCTTTAAGGAAAAAAACTCCCATTTTCTCTTAATTATGTTGGAAAATACTGATTGACGCGAAATAAGATTTCTGAAATACTACTGGGTATTATCCAGGCTGCCCTTTTTGAACGGCCCCCTCCCACGAGAAAGATGTGTGTGTTTGTATTTGCACACATATACACAACCAACTTGCTCTAGCCTTGAAGTGAGTATTGGTGCTTTCAGCATTAAAAGAAACATTAGTCAGGTTTGTACAAATAATTCAAGGAAAATTAAACCATGAGTGGAACTTTCCAAGTAAATGCCTAAAAAGGACAAAATTTGTAACAGAACTTACCTTAAAAATGTTTTTTTCCTGGCTCTCTTACTGTCATTACATCCATGTGTACATAATGATTTTTAAATTCTTTCCATGACTGATCGAGAAAAAGCATGCAGGAATTTTCTGGTGTGATGGAATGTTATATATCTTTACAGAGGTACAGGTTACATAGGTCTATGCGCATTGTCAAAACTCATAAAAGTGTGCACACAGGATTTGTGTATCTCATTGAATGTAAATTTTATATGAAAAAACTATAAACATTTAACTCTAGTGAGTAGGTTTGCAGTGGCACAGAATATTGATTTTAAAACTACTATTTCTCTATGTATTCTAGGCTTGAGCAACTGATTAAATATATTGACATAATTCAGTCAGTTTCCTTAATGTTAGAGATGTAGTTTTTAGTGTTGGATCAGAATTGTTGGTATCAAAAATGAACCCAAGGCATATGTAATTATTACATCAAATATGTAGAGGGTGTTATAAAATAAACAAAAATAATATTTAAATATATATATATATATATATATATTTTTTTTTTTTCCCTCTTCTTCCTACTAGCTTGGTCTTCTGAGAAAGTGCTAAAATTGTTAGCCAAGGGCACACCTAGCCAGCAGATCTTGGTTTCTAAATGCTATTATCCACAAAAAGAAACATGTGTTCTTTGAGAAAAAGCTAATTCGAAGGTTAAGGCAGGTAAAATACAGAATGAGCCTGGAATACCTTGTTGTACAAATTAAGGAAGTGCACAAAAGATGATAGGGAAGATATCAAAACAATGCGAAAGTTAGACTAAAGGGGCTCCCACTGGCCAAATCCAGGACAAAGCAACACAATAAGTAATGACAGTAAGAAATTACAACCTAGTTAAATAAAACAAGAATCCGTAAGATACTATTGATATTGGCACTCAGAATTTTTAGAATTTTGTAACTGCAGATAAGGACTGGCACCTATACAGAAAAGAGTGTTGGCAGTGTTAAACTCCATCTAATTGAAAAGAGCTTCCCATAATCTGTTTTAGTACCAGACATCTAATATAAAGGAGGGAGCAACAAGAAAAAGCAATCTGAAGTAAACAAAGATTAGGTAGGAAAAAGATAATAAAACGCCTCATTAAAATCTTCAGCGATAAGAGGAGACATTACATCAACAAAGCAAGAAGAGGATGCGATTTTTTTAAAGGAGGAAGTTCAGCAAATAAAAGAGCATTCTTGGAAAATAAAGAA
>NW_011888848.1:756100-759441 GCF_000151845.1 Pteropus vampyrus
TACTATGTGCCAGGCACAATGCCAGGCACTGGGAATACAAACGAGACATAATCCCCACCCTCATCAACCTTACCGATCAGCAAAGCTAAAAGAAAACACCTGATTTCAGAAATCTACTGATTTCAGAAAGCTACAATTAAAGCTCACCCAGGAATTAATCTGGGCAACACCAGTGAAGAGGCTCAAATCAATAAGAGAGTCGGTGTCCATGTCTCAATTTCCATATCCCAGAACGGGTGATGGTGACTAAAAAGAAGGTTGTTTGTAGAACTCTGCCCAAGATGCCTAACCCTAAGGGCTTTCTCTACTGCTTTATAGTAAAGTAAGTGGGGGTAAAGCTGCGGTACCCAGCTCAGGATCTGCATCTGCAGAGAGAGGGAAAGTACTTACTGAAGCTCCAAGCACTCCCTGGGTTAGAGTGAACCAAGTGTTTTTCTGCAGACAGATCCCTTAAAAGTTATTTCTACAGGGGAGATATATGCCAGTGTGTAGATAATTGGCTAGATGAGGAAGCAAACTAGTTCTGCCCTGGCTTCTGACAAATAGGGTTCTCCAGGAACATCAACCCTATTCATTCATACAAGGCGGAACTTGTCAAGCCAGCATGGCCTTCACCTTAAAGCAAAAAAGTAGCTAAGACCTTACACTTTAGTCTCTACCTTCCAAAGAAATTTATGAGGACATCTGTAGCCGTCATTTGGAGCACTATTAAAAGAATGCCAAAATGACTACGTATGCAAAAATAACTTCAAAAGCACAATATATTCCCTTTCAAGAAGACTGGCACTTATTCTGGAAACCTCACTAGGTCTATTACTCTAATCACTATACCCTTCTGCTTTTCCACCTAAGCACTGTTGTTACTAACATTCAATGGTTTTCAAAGTGTGTTCCAAGAAGTCTGCAGAGGGGCCCCACAAACCTGGAGGGGACCGCCGGACGGAAAGGCTAGACAGTTTGGAACCCGAACGCCTTTTACCACAGGTGTCCATTTTATCTGTTTTATAGTTTGAGTTTTGTCCAAAAATAGCTCTTGAAAACAAGATTCCACTACTTAAATCTGAAAATCTTTTAATTCTAAGTTGTTTATACTTTGTTAAGATTCCTGATAGTTTACCACAATAGTCACAAGTAAAACAGGGGAGCAAACAAATTGGTAATGATAATTCTAAAAACAAATCAACTTTAAAAGAGCAGTGTTAAAATGCAACTTTAAAAGTCACTTTTTAAAAAAGAGCCAACATAAAAGAGCATTTCTTAAGCTAATCAGAATAGCAAATGTGAAATTCCAAGGAAGAAAAGTATCTGGATCAAGAGGGTAAAATTTAATGTTTTTCTTGCATTACCTGAATCAGTTCAGAGTATCATCTGTTAGAATACATAAGTCCACTTAGGAATTTAAGCAATTTTATGGGAGAATCTGAAATGTACCTGAGAATTGTTATGTAAACAATGGCACAGCTGCATTATGGAGAATGATACAAACATTACAATAGTTTATTAAGAGTTTTACTAATATAATGCACAAATCTTTAAAAACTTTACTTTTGCGTAGTTTAATATGAAACGTCAACATTTTCATTGATAACTCTTATTCAAGATTATCAATATTGTCTTATATTTTCTTGTACTACTTGCAAAGTTTTGCATATTGAGTTCTTTAAATCATATAAAATTAATTTCTGTGAATGTATGAAGTACAAACTTACACTTCTGTATTTTTCCAAATGGATAACAATTATTCCCAAATCATTGACCAAATAAACTACCCTTTTCTTACTGGGATGAAATGCTGCTTTTATAATACACTAAATTTCCATCAATACATAGTCTGTTTCTCTACTCATTCTTCTATTTCCTGATCTATTCAGATATTCTTAAATCAAAATTACACTGTCTTAATTAGGCCAAGTCCCTTCTCATTGTTCTTTTTCAAAATGTTGATGATTTATCCTTTTCCAAATGAATTTCGAAATTCATTTATCAGGTTCCATTAAAAAAATCTCATTGCACTAACATTATAAATTTATTTATCAAACATTCTTTATATCCCGTTCAATTCCCACAAAAATACGGAGTTACCAAACATGATAATTTAAGACAAGTGTTAAAAAATGAAAGCCAAGAATTGGTGGTGTGGGGTGGTATGGAAAGCTATCTTAGGGAGGCATAAAACTTGGCCTTTATTTTCTCTGATAGGCATGACAGAAAAAAAGGTCAGGATGACTTATTTTGTACTTATTACCTAACAGAAAGGCTTCAGTTTGTCAGGAGAGAAATTTTGCTATATTGAAATAAGAAATGTAACCTTTCCTAAGGGATAAAAATAGCAGATGGAATCTTCAGTTTGGGGAGGTCTGAGTAAAACAAGATTTTCTTTCACTTGGCCATTTCCAGTATCAAACTTTGCTAAAAGCCGATGATTTTAGCATTAGAGTGCAAACATCGAAAGCTCAACAGAAAACAGAAATGTCAGTTTAACTAACAGAGTAAAACACATGAGTTCAGTGACTCAAACACCAAACTCCCTCAAGTTGCAGTAACACAGCAACTTCTTGGCTGCTGCCCAGGGAAACAGATTGAGTTACTTGACGATTTGCATCACCATAGCAAAAAATGAGAAACACACATCTATTGGCTGCAAAATTTTACCCTCACTTAGATCTGCCTTCCTTCGGCAAGAATATATTTAAAGGTGAGAAATAAATGATACATTTTTAAAGATGTATTCTTGCCAGTTCAGCCACAATTCTGCCTCACCCTATAATTAAGATGTTGAGGTGAAGAGGCCATCACAAAATTGTGATTTGTCTTCTACAACTGTAAAGATGAAGGTTAATGCTAAACTAAGTAGTTTTTAAAAACCAACTCCTTAAATGACAAACAAATTAACTTTTTAGATCTTTCACTTCGGTACAGGATGTAACTTTAAAAGTCGCTATATTTTAGATGATATTTTACAGTCACTTAGGATTTTGCTTCTAATTATTTCAAATCTACCAAACGAAATAGCTAGCAAGTCTTCATTTCTACCATGATAATTTTTTTCAGTACAGAAAGGAAGCAAAATTACTACTTACAACATCTGAGAAAAGAAATATTTATGAATTTAATTCATTTACAAAGCTTTCAACACATGCTCATATCTATTATTTTCATGTGCTCATTTCTTAGAAAAAGTTAAGATTATGATCTCAATAATTATGCGACACTTTAAAACAAAGCTTTATAGTCATTTAATCACCACTTCTTATTAAAATCTATAACTATATCTTTTAAGAGAATACTCTCTTTTCCCATAAACTTTTGTTTCAAGCTTGTTGTGAAAGTAATTTTTAAAA
>NW_011888848.1:760121-762875 GCF_000151845.1 Pteropus vampyrus
ATTTAAGCAATTTTATGGGAGAATCTGAAATGTACCTGAGAATTGTTATGTAAACAATGGCACAGCTGCATTATGGAGAATGATACAAACATTACAATAGTTTATTAAGAGTTTTACTAATATAATGCACAAATCTTTAAAAACTTTACTTTTGCGTAGTTTAATATGAAACGTCAACATTTTCATTGATAACTCTTATTCAAGATTATCAATATTGTCTTATATTTTCTTGTACTACTTGCAAAGTTTTGCATATTGAGTTCTTTAAATCATATAAAATTAATTTCTGTGAATGTATGAAGTACAAACTTACACTTCTGTATTTTTCCAAATGGATAACAATTATTCCCAAATCATTGACCAAATAAACTACCCTTTTCTTACTGGGATGAAATGCTGCTTTTATAATACACTAAATTTCCATCAATACATAGTCTGTTTCTCTACTCATTCTTCTATTTCCTGATCTATTCAGATATTCTTAAATCAAAATTACACTGTCTTAATTAGGCCAAGTCCCTTCTCATTGTTCTTTTTCAAAATGTTGATGATTTATCCTTTTCCAAATGAATTTCGAAATTCATTTATCAGGTTCCATTAAAAAAATCTCATTGCACTAACATTATAAATTTATTTATCAAACATTCTTTATATCCCGTTCAATTCCCACAAAAATACGGAGTTACCAAACATGATAATTTAAGACAAGTGTTAAAAAATGAAAGCCAAGAATTGGTGGTGTGGGGTGGTATGGAAAGCTATCTTAGGGAGGCATAAAACTTGGCCTTTATTTTCTCTGATAGGCATGACAGAAAAAAAGGTCAGGATGACTTATTTTGTACTTATTACCTAACAGAAAGGCTTCAGTTTGTCAGGAGAGAAATTTTGCTATATTGAAATAAGAAATGTAACCTTTCCTAAGGGATAAAAATAGCAGATGGAATCTTCAGTTTGGGGAGGTCTGAGTAAAACAAGATTTTCTTTCACTTGGCCATTTCCAGTATCAAACTTTGCTAAAAGCCGATGATTTTAGCATTAGAGTGCAAACATCGAAAGCTCAACAGAAAACAGAAATGTCAGTTTAACTAACAGAGTAAAACACATGAGTTCAGTGACTCAAACACCAAACTCCCTCAAGTTGCAGTAACACAGCAACTTCTTGGCTGCTGCCCAGGGAAACAGATTGAGTTACTTGACGATTTGCATCACCATAGCAAAAAATGAGAAACACACATCTATTGGCTGCAAAATTTTACCCTCACTTAGATCTGCCTTCCTTCGGCAAGAATATATTTAAAGGTGAGAAATAAATGATACATTTTTAAAGATGTATTCTTGCCAGTTCAGCCACAATTCTGCCTCACCCTATAATTAAGATGTTGAGGTGAAGAGGCCATCACAAAATTGTGATTTGTCTTCTACAACTGTAAAGATGAAGGTTAATGCTAAACTAAGTAGTTTTTAAAAACCAACTCCTTAAATGACAAACAAATTAACTTTTTAGATCTTTCACTTCGGTACAGGATGTAACTTTAAAAGTCGCTATATTTTAGATGATATTTTACAGTCACTTAGGATTTTGCTTCTAATTATTTCGAATCTACCAAACGAAATAGCTAGCAAGTCTTCATTTCTACCATGATAATTTTTTTCAGTACAGAAAGGAAGCAAAATTACTACTTACAACATCTGAGAAAAGAAATATTTATGAATTTAATTCATTTACGAAGCTTTCAACACATGCTCATATCTATTATTTTCATGTGCTCATTTCTTAGAAAAAGTTAAGATTATGATCTCAATAATTATGCGACACTTTAAAACAAAGCTTTATAGTCATTTAATCACCACTTCTTATTAAAATCTATAACTATATCTTTTAAGAGAATACTCTCTTTTCCCATAAACTTTTGTTTCAAGCTTGTTGTGAAAGTAATTTTTAAAACATTTTATGTTTCTTTACAGGAATATGGTTCATTATTTCTTCTCTGATCTACTATTTTTAGTCAGGCTTTAAGCATCATTTTTATTTTGACTCAATTTATGAATGAATTTCAAGTTGACTATAATACATAAATCTCTTCTCTGAGGCAATGGTCAGGAATTTTGCACTGACCATGGTTGCCTTTGAGTGAATTTAAAAGTGAGCTCCCCCTCCTCAGACATGTTCACCCTAAATTTACATATCTACGATGTCGGCAATGTGAAGGCTACCTCTTAGATGTAGCAGCCTTGAATAAGTACAAGCCTGCAAAAGTCTTTGTGGTGGTCCTGCTTTGGTTTAAATATAAAGTTTAATCAGAATCCTGACAACTAAACTGTGCTATGGAAGAAAAATAGAAATCAACCACCCATTTTGCCTTTCTAATCCAGAACTATGCATTTCAAAGAACAAAACAGAAGTGTCACACACATGGATCCTGACTTAAGAGAACACATAGTCTCATTGGGTTAACAAGTACAAACCACTGGGAAAATCGAGGCTCTGTATGATATGATCCACAATAAAAACAGTGGAATCAAGTGTTAAGTGACATTCTACCAACAAAAACTAAGAGTGTGAAAGGGAACGGCGCTGTTAAGGAAATGTCGAGGCAGGAAGCCATTGGGCAGAAGTTAGATAGATAAGCGGGTGGAGGGAAACTGGGATATGAAAATCGGGGTCCCATCAAATGACGAGCTGCTTTTTATTTGCTACTTGTTCACTTTTACCACCCAGAAATTGAGAATTTCCTTTTTAGGATTAACCTTGGG
>NW_011888848.1:762925-765219 GCF_000151845.1 Pteropus vampyrus
AATAAAGGATCAACCTGTGAGGTCCAAAATCTAACTAAACAGGAGTTCTAAAAAGCTCACTTACAGAAAAAAAGAATGGAGGAAATAAATTAAACAAACAAACAAAAAATTTCCAAGAGCTAAAGAACACAAATTTCCAGATTAAAAGGGCATACCAAGTACCCAGTATATGATGAAGACATCTGCCGCAGACCCATGTTTATGAAATTTCTGAACACCAAATTTCTTTGTAGGGCAAAGAAAAGGCCTTACGAACTTCCAAAAAACAAACAAACAAACACACAGAAGTTTTATACTGAGAACCAAGAATCAGAATGGCATTGGACTTAACGCTAGACTCTAAAATAGAGAAATGTCTCCAAAGTTGCAAGGAAATGCTCTGCTATCTAGAGTTTAGCCTGCAGCCATTGAAACCAAACTACTCAATGCTACATCTTTAAAAAATATCCTTCATATATGTAACCCCCTCTCCCCAGTCTACAGGAAGAGATGCTCTACCAAATTGAGTGAATAAACCAAGAAAGTTCTTCAGGTATCAGGATCCAATAGGAGATCAAAGGCAGACAGGGCAGGCAGGGGCTCCAGGAAAGGCTTCCCCAAGATGATACAATTGAAAGGATTTGAAATGGGTTGCAATGCACTAGGAAGACATTTACACGACTGAAGAGAAGACGGAGATGAAATTACTGGTGCATGTGTGTGCACACACACTTGTACATAGACCAACAATTTTTAACTTCAGGCAAGCTAATCATACAGAAAAGGAAAAGTAATCACGGTTTTCTACATGACTTACCTATAAATAGAATTTATGTAGTCACAAAAAGGTAAATCCTGAATACTAAGCTAAGATTATAACTTTATAGAGAGACAAGAAGTTTGGGGCAGGAGTGAAGAGAGCTAAATCCTCATCTTTCATAGAAGGTCGACACAAAATTCCTAAAACTGAAATATCAAGCGATAGCAATAGAAGCATACTATTTAGAGCCATGAAGATAAATAAAACCTATCAGCTAAAAGAGTAATAAGTGCTTGCTTTTAGGGAGTGACTAAAGCCTGTTTTTCATAGCAAGTTGTATAACTAAATAAAAATAAAAACTAAATTTCAAAAATTCAATTGTTTTTTTTTCTTTTTTTAAATATGGCTTTTCCAATGGAAAAAAAGCTCAATTTTTAAATTCCATAAAACAGCTAGATAAAATGGAAACATAATTAGATGTAGTTTTCACTATTCTAATCAAATAATATTTTTAAACTGGATAAGAACTGAAACTATAAGCAAATAAAAGCAAAAAAAGCCAATTATATAGAGCAACAACTGTTGTAAGCACCTTGCTGTTCATAAAATACTTTCAAATGTACTCCTATTTTTATGTCTCCAAAGTCTTTTTTATAGGTAAAGAAACCGAGGATCAGAAGGTTATTAACTTAATCTTAGAACTGAGAGAAAAAGAGATTTATGATATTACTAGTAGCATAATTCTAAGAGCCTTCTAATCTTTTAATAATATTCTCTCCTTACAAAACAACAAAAACAAAACAGATAATTGATAAGAATTTATCTTAATTGAGGGGTACTTCTCCCAAGTTAAAGAAACAACGTAAGAAGCTTATCACCAGATAAATTGGTTAGTGGAAAATTTTTTTTTGGATCTGTATCAACTAGAGGGAAGAAACACAAGATGTGCCTAACATTCTTATTTAAGATATGATAAGGCAGTTCTGAATACAGGCTGTGTCTAAGAAAGAAAGACGAGGATTCCTACATGATCAGACAGACAGACAGAAGCCAGTCAGGTAAATAATATATACTGAGCTCCTACTATGTGCCAGGCACAATGCCAGGCACTGGGAATACAAACGAGACATAATCCCCACCCTCATCAACCTTACCGATCAGCAAAGCTAAAAGAAAACACCTGATTTCAGAAATCTACTGATTTCAGAAAGCTACAATTAAAGCTCACCCAGGAATTAATCTGGGCAACACCAGTGAAGAGGCTCAAATCAATAAGAGAGTCGGTGTCCATGTCTCAATTTCCATATCCCAGAACGGGTGATGGTGACTAAAAAGAAGGTTGTTTGTAGAACTCTGCCCAAGATGCCTAACCCTAAGGGCTTTCTCTACTGCTTTATAGTAAAGTAAGTGGGGGTAAAGCTGCGGTACCCAGCTCAGGATCTGCATCTGCAGAGAGAGGGAAAGTACTTACTGAAGCTCCAAGCACTCCCTGGGTTAGAGTGAACCAAGTGTTTTTCTGCAGACAGATCCCTTAAAAGTTATTTCTACAGGGGAG
>NW_011888848.1:765882-767026 GCF_000151845.1 Pteropus vampyrus
TTAAGAAGTAGTCTATTCACTGGTGAATAGCAGAATATTTTCAAATAGTCTCTTAACTCATCTGAATTCTGCCTATCTATTCTGCCCAATCTTAGGAGTGTTATCCTTGCTCTGAAGCAACACAGAATGACAACTTTCTTTCACATGGTACCTTCTCTGATATTTGAAAACACGTATTTTGCCTCTTTGCCTTCTTTTCACCAGATTAAAAAATATCTTTCCACTTTAATCATCTCCTATATAAATCCTCAACATCTTAATTGCCTTCTGGATTCACCTCCCTCCCCACCAGCTTGTCAAAGTCGCTTCTAAAGTACTGACCCAGTGACAATCCTGATACCATGTGATGGAACTATCGCTTGGTTTGATCAGGAGGCTGCACCTCCCTTCAATCAGTCAGGAGCCATACTGGTGTTCTGAAAATCCAGCGTTCACAGGGGGCTTGTAGGTCAACTGAAACTCCTATATTCTTTGCACATAATTAACTTCCAAACTAGGATTTTACTCATCCTACACCTTTTTACTCATTGGGAAGCTCTGCCTTCTCCTAGCATTGCTCGATTGGTTTTCTTCTGCTGCTCTTACGGCAATGATGCTACGTGCTTATTACCAAGGCCACATTCATCTGCTGCAGTATGGGAAGAACATAATAAACCTCCAGAAAAAGACAATTCCATGGCACCTAGCATGATCTCTTATGTTTTGACATTGTCAGGCCAGGCACAGGCACAGTTCATAATGTCATAGTACATTCATATCAGTGATAATACCATATACTTCCAATTATATATATTTCATATTATATATATGTTAATATATATGAGCCCTTTGGACAACTTTTATTAAGACTTTTATTAAAGTATTATTAATGTTTCATGAACAATTATATGTCGTATTCAAGTTCAAGGATTGTATTTATCGCAATCTGGCCATTTCATTATATGAAACAATAAGTATAGTAAAGTACATGAAAAGCACTGAAAGGAAAACATTTCTAGTATCTCAAAGTCAATCAAAGTTATGTATTTCGGACTGATCAACAGTGATACCCGAGCCTGGCAAATTAAAATTAAAAAGTCTGTGTATAAGCCAAAAGGATGTAATTTTTTAAAATTTTATTTATTTTAATTGTTTCAAGTATACA
>NW_011888848.1:767076-769785 GCF_000151845.1 Pteropus vampyrus
GTACAGTTTACTCAAAGTATGTAGTTTACTAAAATTACTCTTGTAATTTCCTAAGTGATAAGAGCTGTAGGAACATCTCTTGTTCTAAAAATTGTCTTGGATCTCGTCCCTGGCACAGGGCCCCTAAAACTCTTGTGAATTTCTAAGTGATAAGAGCACTAGGAGCATCTCTTTCTTGTTCTCATGGGGGGACTCTGAGTGGGCTTCTGGGTGGGGGCTGGTCACCAGAATGATCAAGCCAAGATTACAAGCTTGGAATTTTCAGTTCGACATCGCCCCCCAATTCTCCAGAGAGGGGAGAGGGGATGGAAATGGAGTTAATAACTGATGATACTACATGAGGAAGGCTCTATAAAATCCCAAAAATACAGGGTTCTTAGCGTTTCCAGGCTGGTGAACACAACCACACCTGGAAGGTGACACACCCCGACTCCATGGGGACAGAAGCTCCTATCTCAGAACCTTCATAGACCTCACCCTATGTCTCTCTTCATCTGGCTGTCCATCTGCATCTTTATCATGTCTTTTAATAAACTGGTAAATGTAAGTGTTTCCCTTAGTTCTGTGACCTGCTCTAACAAATTTAACCTGAGGTGGGGGTATTTCCCTACATAGGAAAATAGAAAATGAGTTTTTTCCTTATTACAGAGACTGAGGGAGATAACTCATGGAAAGAGCTGATGGCAGTGTCCAGCACATGCTATTTATTACCTATCATTATGTATATTAACAAAGGGAGGGCTGACTTCAATAGCTGCTGGTATAAAAAAGGAAAAACAATACTTTTGAGAGGTTTGACTTTGAAAAAATTAGCTTCTTCATTAAAAACGATTTAATGAAGTACCTAAAATCTTAACCTGGACCAGTAAGACTGATCATTTTACAACTTCAGTTTTTGTTTTTGTTTTTATTTTTGCAGTTGCAGTTTTAATGAATGATAATGTTTAAAGGAATAAGGAAATGGCTTCTGAGTGACTATCTGGCTGGGTCCTTCAACTCGGGGTTGCTATGCCCCTTGAGGTACCTTGGGTGCATTACATCCCATCCCCCCTCAACTCAGCCCAAGGTTCCCGCACCATCCCTGTGGTTCCCCTGCACCCATGCCTCTGTGAAAACTCCTTTATATATAAACTCTAATTATCCTTATCTGACCAAGCCATCTGTTTCCTGTTAGGACTCTGAATTATGTAATCATTTTATATTCTCACTAGCGGTCCAGGAGAGTTCCCACATAATGACATGCTTTATGCTTTGAGTCTTATCTTTGTTTTTCTTTGTCAATTTGATAGGTTTAAAAAAAAAGGAAAATGATATCCGTTGCATTTCTTTCACTGTCAGTGATACCATTTTTCACGTTTATTCGGTATTTTTAATTTCTTTTTCTGAGAATTACTTACATCCTCTGTCCATTTCTCTACTGAAATCTTACTGTTTCTAAGTTTGAATGATCATCATATATATTTGTTATTTGGATGAAAGGAATAAACATCAGCTTAACTTAGTTTACGCAAGAATGGAAATTTACTCAAAGGTCATAGGGGTGTCTCTCAGAGAGCCGCCTATATAGAAGGATCAACTTAGCCTCAGGAATGGGCTAGAGCTAGGGGATGGAATGTCATGTTGAGCTTGGGAAGTCCTCTTGATCCATATTCTATTTCTCCTTTCTCTTTATGTTAGTCTCATTCTGCTTTATCACTAGAAAATGATTAGCACTGCTTCCTGGTCCATGTGGTGGAAAACAATCATTAGCAAACAGTTCATTAGCTTACGACTCCACTATTCAAAAGAGCATCCAGCAGAGATGGCAATCCTAGACCTGATTCCAAATTCCTAGGTCAGGCAGCCAGTTGAATGAAAGTCGCATCTTCCTAAGATGGCCGATTCTGCTGTAACCGTGTATTTAAGAGTAAGTAAGTTACCAGAAAAAGCAAGATGACTAGCAGAAACCACAAAGGTGTTTTCTAAAGCTTCAAAATCAAGTGTAAAAGTAATAGCTGCAATGGTCACTGTTGTGCCTATTAAAGACCTTTTCTAATGTCTAATAGCCTTAAATAAGCAGGAAAATTACAAGATACCTAATCCTAATTCAGTTCCAACAGTCCATTCAAATAATATAATTTCTGTCCAAGAGAGGTTAGACTTGGATATTTCCATGTTAACTGCAAGCATAACGCCAATTGTTGATTATAATGCTTAGTCATGGCACAAATTCAGACTCCACTAATTAGACAGTGGCATTAACCCACTAAATATAATTTTAAAAATTAAATGAAACTGCCTTTAGATTCATCATAAAGTGAATTTCATACATGGGAAACCTGTGCTTAAGTTCAAATGGACAACGTTATAACTGTAGTGAGTGCACCTGTGTCACTTCCAGACAAAACCTTACAGCAACGTTCTAAACCCAAACCTCCACAGAAAGCACAATATCATATAAATAAAAAGCTACAACACAAACCAAGTAGTTATTATGCTATATAAAATCAAAAGCTTTTTCTTAGTGGGGGAGGCAGAAAGGGACGTATAGCAGTTGACTAATTTTTATCTAGCTAATCTGAGTTTATCAATCTCCAGACTTCAGCAATCTCTGACCTTGTGATGGATACCAAAGACTGTACCTGAGACCTCACAGAACATTAAGAGATGAGAAGAACCTTAGGTCTCCCCAGCTGACCTCCCATTTTTGACCTGGACTTGATCTAGGTC
>NW_011888848.1:771830-772190 GCF_000151845.1 Pteropus vampyrus
CCTCCCTCCCTTGACCCTCCACCTAGCCAACATATTAATGCTAATTGCATTCCCTATGCCGTGCTCCCCATCCTCGTGACCATCTATCAATTACTAATTTGTACTTCTTTAACCCTTCACCCCATTCTCCCAGTCCCCCAACACCCCTTCCCTCTGTCCGTCACCAAATTGTGCACTATATTTGTGAGTCTGTTTTTGATTAGATTGTTTTTTTTGTTCCTTAGATTCTGCATGTAAGTGAAATCAGATGGTATTTATCTGTCTAACTTATTTCACTCAGCATAACAAAAGAATGTAATTAAGTAAATAATGTGATGCTTAGACACTATACAAGATCATATTAATACACCACTTTCTGAA
>NW_011888848.1:772240-774560 GCF_000151845.1 Pteropus vampyrus
CCTCCCTCCCTTGACCCTCCACCTAGCCAACATATTAATGCTAATTGCATTCCCTATGCCGTGCTCCCCATCCTCGTGACCATCTATCAATTACTTATTTGTACTTCTTTAACCCTTCACCCCATTCTCCCAGTCCCCCAACACCCCCTCCCTCTGTCCGTCACCAAATTGTGCACTATATTTGTGAGTCTGTTTTTGATTAGATTGGTTTTTTTGTTCCTTAGATTCTGCATGTAAGTGAAATCAGATGGTATTTATTTGTCTGACTTATTTCACTCAGCATAACAAAAGAATGTAATTAAGTAAATAATGTGATGCTTAGACACTATACAAGATCATATTAATACACCACTTTCTGAATATGGCCTGATCTACTGTAGATTGGTTTCAGTATTGTTATATACTAAGGCACTAATTTTCCTAAGATGCAGTTAGTTAGCACCTTTCAAGCACCCTAAGTTTTCCTCTTTTTTTTAAGGCCACATTTATAACGGGCTAGCTTACAAAATGCCACTAAATTCATAGACTAGCTATGCATGATATTTTTTTAAGTTTTACTTTGCTCCTTTGTCTATTAATCACCACAACTGCTCTATAGGAAATTCTTCCCTAAAACTGTATTGTCAGCATCTTCTCTCAACTATACTTCTTTTTCCTCCCTATCAGGTGTCACTGCATAAACTTGAATTCTGGCTTCAAATTCTAATTGAAGCATTAGAGTTCTCCTTCTTCCTTAGCTTAGAGTTCACAGGTGAGACTACACCCCTTCCTGTTAAGTTATAGCCCGGAGGGCAGCTTATAATGAACCTAACAAGGTGTCAAATGTTCCAACTCCTGCCCAAATTGAAAATGCTGCATTTCCACCATTTATTTCCCAGGGAGAAATAAAGTTTTCTTGTGTCCTAATATCTACTGCTGAGGAACACATATAAATGAAGCTCAGTGGAGCCTTGGAAATTCAGTACCCACCAAAAAGCAAAACTGTCCTGTTTCTGGCCAAAGAGACTGCAGGAGAAACAGCTAAATTCCACTAAAACCCATTCTCCCTTTGTCAAATTTCAGCTGGAATGTGGCTTCCAGCTAAGACTCTATCTCTCAGCCGCTTTGCAGCTAAATGTGGCCATCTGACATATTCAATAAAATATGCAATGGAACAGGAACACATCTCCAGGCGTAACCCCTAACACCCTGCAAGCCTAAAAAAAAAATATTCTATGCTATTTTGACTTTGGAAGCCATGTGTTGAAGATGACTGAGGAACTAATCAGCTTAGGTCCCTGAAGGAATGTGTGGAACAGAGCTACTGCTGACCTGAAAAGCTCACCTCGGAACCACTTCCCAGAAAAACATGGCTTTAAAGAATATGGAAGTTTAATTATTGTTAGGTCTTTTGTTTCAGTGACATAGCTTACTCTAACCAACAGAAATGGAAAATTCATTTTAAAAAAGTTTTGTAAGAGTTTATTTGAGCCAAACTGGCAACATATGCCGGGGAGCAAGATCACAAATGCTCCCAGAAAATTCATTTTTTAACAAAAAGTTCGGGGAAGGAAAAAGGAGTAAAAACATATATACATTAAGTTCTAATTCCAGGTTCAGATGAAAGACGAATGATACCATGGTTTAATGACAATTCCAGAGAAATAAACCTACGGCAATAAGTGCCCATGCCAGTGCGCTGCCTCTCGAACATTCTTTAGGCAAGTCTTCACCTTTACACCCGCGTCATGTCACTTTTCCCATAACAATTAGAACTCACCACGGGATTCTGATTCCTCCTCTGACTTCAGGAAGCAACTCATGTTCTTAGTCCAGCCTTCCCATCCTCTTCACTCATTTTACCAGGTACCATGGCCCCACAGTGAGGTACAACTCGGTTTGCGGAAATCTCTACACATTTTTATATTCTTCGTCTTGTCTTTGCATTGCGCCAGTTCCTGTTATTCCAGTTCCACGTACGATAACCATGACTTTGTGATTAGTCTTTACTAGCATGCTCACTTCTCATCCTACCGTATGTACACTGGATTGCCAGGTCCGGATTCATCTTCCAGAACAGATCTATCTATTACTATTGCCAAAATCTTGGTACAAAGTCTACAGACTAGGGGTTGGCAAACTACCACCTATGGGCCAAATCCGGCTTACTGCCATTTTTGTTAATCAAGTTTCTAGGAATATAGTCACTCCTATTTATTTATGTATTGCCTATAACTGCTTTAGGACTACAATAGTACAGGTGAGTAGTAGTGACAGAGACCACAGACTGCAAAGCCTAACATGTTTACTATCTGGAGCATCTGGTCTAGTCCAACATTCT
>NW_011888848.1:777165-837717 GCF_000151845.1 Pteropus vampyrus
CAACATATGCCGGGGAGCAAGATCACAAATGCTCCCAGAAAATTCATTTTTTAACAAAAAGTTCGGGGAAGGAAAAAGGAGTAAAAACATATATACATTAAGTTCTAATTCCAGGTTCAGATGAAAGACGAATGATACCATGGTTTAATGACAATTCCAGAGAAATAAACCTACGGCAATAAGTGCCCATGCCAGTGCGCTGCCTCTCGAACATTCTTTAGGCAAGTCTTCACCTTTACACCCGCGTCATGTCACTTTTCCCATAACAATTAGAACTCACCACGGGATTCTGATTCCTCCTCTGACTTCAGGAAGCAACTCATGTTCTTAGTCCAGCCTTCCCATCCTCTTCACTCATTTTACCAGGTACCATGGCCCCACAGTGAGGTACAACTCGGTTTGCGGAAATCTCTACACATTTTTATATTCTTCGTCTTGTCTTTGCATTGTGCCAGTTCCTGTTATTCCAGTTCCACGTACGATAACCATGACTTTGTGATTAGTCTTTACTAGCATGCTCCCTTCTCATCCTACCGTATGTACACTGGATTGCCAGGTCCGGATTCATCTTCCAGAACAGATCTATCTATTACTATTGCCAAAATCTTGGTACAAAGTCTACAGACTAGGGGTTGGCAAACTACCACTTATGGGCCAAATCCGGCTTACTGCCATTTTTGTTAATCAAGTTTCTAGGAATATAGTCACTCCTATTTATTTATGTATTGCCTATAACTGCTTTAGGACTACAATAGTACAGGTGAGTAGTAGTGACAGAGACCACAGACTGCAAAGCCTAACATGTTTACTATCTGGAGCATCTGGTCTAGTCCAACATTCTCTCTCATAAAGACACTGGCAACTGTATTCTTATGCCTCATTCATTTACACTACTTCAAGCACCTGTACTGGCAGAATAAGAAACACTAAGACATAATATGCTGCAAAATGTAAAAGACATAAAAGACCTGCTCTTTAGGAGTTACGATGTACAGAGAAAGAGAATACTCATGGAGGAGGCAGGCATG
Organism: Pteropus vampyrus; assembly: GCF_000151845.1. Classification (NCBI taxonomy): domain Eukaryota; kingdom Metazoa; phylum Chordata; class Mammalia; order Chiroptera; family Pteropodidae; genus Pteropus; species Pteropus vampyrus. Next base: position 778,194 of record NW_011888848.1, read on the forward strand.
CTGGTAAGATAGAAACACAAAAAGTCCAAATAAGGAGTAAAATGAATGAACTATAGGCAGACATAGGAAGGAAAGAACATTTCTATCTAGTAATCAGGAAAGGGTAAAAGTGGTAAAGTCAAAACTAGACTTTAACTGGGAATAAAATGGGTGGGTGACAGATGGAGATAGTACAAGGTAAACTGCTTTGCTCTATAAAACACATTACATCTATGTATTGGTTATCGTTCTATTTAGAGTTTATGCACGTGGCTTCTGAGAACCTCCCATAGCATCCACCTCATCATGTCTCTGCTCTTCTGCTTTAAGCTCTATTCAGAGACTTCTGGTTGGGCTGGTCCTTCACTGGACTAAACGAGGCAAAAGCCAAGCCGCTTTAACAAAGAGACCTAAAAAGACATGGGACTCAAACAAGATATGTGTTTGTTTTTCTAGTGGGTAGGCAGTTGAGAGCGAATAAGATGACATTAAGGTCATCCAGGGATCCAGGGCCCTTCTATCTAGTCATTCCACCATCATCTAGAGAATTATATACCTCTGCAGGGTCCAGGCTGGCTCACCCTTTCCACACATGCGTTCCAGCCCATGGGAGGGAGAAAGGGTAGAAGAGAGAAATCAGTTTCCTAATTAAGGGTGTAAACTACAAGTTGCACTTCCATATCATGTAGGATATCCAGAACTTGGTCACATGCTGGCTGTAAAGAAGGCTGAAGAATATAGCATTTAGGAATGATCCAATCCACTAAAGCCAGAGTGGCAATATTAATTATGCCTGAGAAATAGGCTATGAAGTAATAGGATTTCATGTATTTTTCAACATAATCCATCCCCAATCTAATTTGTTAATGTAGTGTTTCCCAAACTGTATTCCATGGACCACTATTCTAGGAAAAGTTATTAAGAATGCTGCAGAATTAAAAGAGGTCTGTGATCTACCTTTTTCTCACTCTCAGATTGTCCCAATGCCCATTAACAATGTAAAGTTCCCAAAAGTTTGTAGGAAAAGAACCCATTTAACTTGGTATGGCTTAGCTCAGAATTCTTCAAACTTATAAGAACAGATAATTTGTTTTTTCTGGAAACAATGCTCTGCAGGATGCAGTTTGTGACAGAGTTTAATTCGATAAAAATAACTCCTGTAAGATTTTAATATGATGTCTAAAACTCTAATCCAAGTCAGATCAAGGACCACGCCTCACAGTATAGAATACTTCCTGTAGCCGGATCACAGTTCTTACTAAACCCCGCAAACCCCTTTTGGACTCCACTCTCTGTGCTTATGCCCATTCTTCCCACTCACATATGTCTGCTAAACCCTTAGCCTGCTCTCAGAGCTCACGGGAAATCCATCTCTTCTCATATTTTCAATATCTAATAATGTTCCTTCTCTGAATTTTTTTTAGTATATATAGTCTCCAATACTTGTTTGACCCTCATGAACCAACTGACAAACCACCAAAACTCCTTCACTGACATCTCAGGGCTTAGGGGCAAGGAAAATACAGGGAATTAACATATCACACACTAGGACTTAGCTGTGAAAGACTAAAAGCGTGAGAAGTGGCATCTACGTGTCAAAGTAGACCAACGTAACCAGGATAGGGGAAAGAGAAGCCAAACTTTCAGTGAAAACATTCTTAGAAATCAAGCCAGAACCAGCTCTTGGGGTTGGGGAGAATGGTAGCAGCACAAGTAGTAGCAAAGGCTCAGGTAGCAGCTGGACCCTCCATTACCATCCTGCTTATCCATTCTGTCCCCAAAGTCCAAAAATATTGGCATAATGGCTACGGTCCCTGCATGAACCTTCTAGATTTATATAAAGTCCCTATTCATACTCAAGGACTTCAGATTTTAGGCTATGTAAGTAAATAGATAAATGGCGACCTCTGTATAGGGTAACCTACCCAATATTTGAACATTCAATAGTATTCAACACATTTTGCTGTGCACATTTAAGGGCCTCCCTTAACCATTTCCCAAGTACTGGAGAACCAATGGGTGATCATTTCACTCACGGCCACTCCATGCTCCAAAAGAGTGTGCCCCACTTCTGGATGGTAATAGAGGCATTATTACAGTAAAACACCTGTGTGTTTCCTAATATAAAACTTTATATTCCTTTTTTGAGGGTTATTTTCCAAAAAGTTAATTTTATATTTTGCCCTGCAGTTGTATCTTACAAATAAACATTTTTAGAATCGACTTTTAATGTTCTAAATAATTTAAGTTTTAATGATTAAGCTTTTAGTACTAACATGAATAACTTTTGGCAATTACAAAATAGCACTTCACAAATCTAAAACCAATATGATCTGAGAATCTCATTTACAGAAGTCTTTGTCTGCAGAGACAAATGCTTCTGTTCCCACAGGTGAGCAATCATCCTAAATCAACACCACACTTTAAAATAGCCAAGAAAATACTCATCCAACAGGCTGTCCTTACAGAATTTGTTTCATTAAACTATGTTAATAATGTCTTCTAAAAATCCTGATGTGGAAGTAAAGCAATTAACCAAAACATGATATAAGACTACTGCTTTCTTTTAATAGAAAATACAGTATTCAATTATTCATGGCTCATGTCACAAAAAGTAGATAAGAATGCTTCCTGTGATTCCTTGGCTAGATTAAGAGGAGAAGAAATTGAGACGCTAAGACCTGAGGGAATACACCATTAAGGAAGTCTGTATAATATCTGGTTTTTAATCATCCATTCATTCATTCCTCTACCCAACCAGCATCTATTATTTAGCTACTGTGGCAGGGAAGAGGCAATCAGAGATAAGGAAAAATAGTTCTGACCAGAGTGCTGACAGAATCCAGGTAGGAAAATCATATGAGCACAACTAACTACAATGCGTGGTAGAATGAGGTGAGTGTTGTAAGTGCTGTGGCAGTGAGAAAGTATATAATTAATTCTGCTGACAGAGATCTAGAGAGACCTCATAAAAACTGGGGTGGAGTGGGGTGAGGTGGGTGGGTATTGGAACTCAGCCTTGGAACAAGAACAGAATTCAAGGGGGAAACGGAAGGGAGGCGTCGATGCCTGGGAACAGCATAAATAAGAGAAAGGGTGAAAACACACGACCAGCCACAAGGAGAGGTATTAGTCCAGCATGGCTGAGTGGGATGCAGAAGGCATGAAACAGAAAATGCGATTGGAGGGACGAGGCCAGAGCATGATTTCTGGATCAACTGTACCTTGTTTTAAAGCTTGCTTACCTTGGTTTCACTAATAACAAACCCATAACAGGATATTTACAAGAAACCATGGTCAAAAGAAACCATACTTTCTCTTGAAAAGTGAAAATTGCTTTATTATTCATTATCTGAAACATTCCCAAAGCAGAATTGCAGAAATGAGTTATCAGACTACAAAATGTTACAAAAAAATATCCTTCAGCAAAGGCCTAGAAAGCCAATGCTATGCTGATGTGTTTGCAAAACATTTTCTAAAACAAAATTATTTTCCAGGTTTATGGTCACATTATTGTCAGTCTCTTTTATAAAAAATACATGCTTGTATTCTAGCTCCATTATTGCCAGAAAGAGCAGTAACTTATCAACATCTTTTAAAATTCCTCGAATATCCTACTCAGCCTATCAGGGAAGTACATATGCCCAAAACAAACAAGATGTTTAGCAAAAAAGCCACAGATGAACGAACACACACACACACGCACACACGTGCGCGCACGCGTCAGAAAAACAACAAAGATTTGTCAAAAAGAATGATATCTTCTTTCTTCCTCCAATCAGGTTCAGGGCATCTATTATTTACTGTTATGCCTAAGAGGCTGAAAATAAGCTAATTCATCTTTAGGTCTTAGAAATGTGATTTGAGTACTGCATTCATTATAAAACCACTCCTATCACAGCCAGATAATTGAGAGTTCCCACTAGAGCTGAATATAATAGGATTACCACCTTTGCCTACAGCAGTTGTACAAACCAAACCACCTAATCAATCTAGTAACTATAAGACCCTCCTGCAGAACTCACACTTCGGGATGACCCTTACCAGTCTCCAAGACTTTGAAGATTTCCTCTCTAAAGTTTGACACAATAAAGCTTTGCACACCTGTCGGTTTCTTGACATGAGGTTTAATGTTTTGTCACTTTTGGTTTCTGTTCGCAGGCTATAAAAATTTCAATTCTAGCTCCGTCTCTTGCCTCTCTTTTCACTGTTCCGTATTTCTTGCCCTTAGATTTATTCCGAGAAATTCTCTTCAGTGGACTTTGTTTATAGTGCAGATTTCAGACATCGTTTCTCACCAATACCGTGACTTCTAGACAGAAATCTAATTACACCCCCTAAACCCCCCAAAGAGCTGCCAAAGGGAAGTCTGGACTGCAGTGCTTTTTATTCACTTTATGATTAACCTGTAAACTAAGGTAAAAAAAATAACTTAAAATCAAATAACACCACTTATGATTTAATGAAATAGGAAAATCTCAGAATAAAGAGATTTACAGGCCTTGGTAGTTGACCCAAACTATATTTTAACTCAGGTGGGGATACCAGAGAAAGCAAAGACACAGGAAGATTTAGGGGTGGCTCCATAGTGTAGTGGTTAGCACATCTGCTTTACACGCAGAAGGTCCTGGGTTCGCGCCCCAGGTGAAACCATGGTCCAGGCCCTGGGTACATGCAGCGAGCGTGTGGGAGGAGACGCCCTGCCTTCAGAGATCCAGTTCTTAAGGGGAGACTCAACATCTATAGGTCAGAGGTGGAAGGAGGGGTGGGGGAGAAACAGTAAGATTTAGGCCAAGTGAGGATAGTAAAAAAAAAAGAGAGAAGTGTGAACGACTTCAATGCCACCATATTTGTTTCAGAGAGACAGCAACAGAATTAATCTTATAGCAACTCCATTCAATACAATCAATATCTCTTTCTCTGGGAAAACACCAAGGAAACTGCTTGAACAAGAAAGAGATTGGTTTGCCACACTTTGACATGTAACTGCTTAGAATATACTGGTTCGCGCTCCAAAGAACTGATTTTTAAAATTTCTTAAAATCTTATTTGTCACTTTTTCCCATTAAAACATGATCACAGAAAAATGGATGATGACATGAATGGAGGGAAAAATGAAGGCAGAGAAGACGAAACCAGGATGCATGTCATAAGGTCTTTCACATGTTAGAAGATGAGTCTAAAATTTGACTCCTAAGCTTTCTGGCACAAGTACAGAGGAAGGCCACCACTGGCTGTCACTTCACTGTCTAGACAATAAAACCCGCATCTGCTCAGGAGAAACTCAACAATTCTAATACTAGACAGCAATTTCTCCCATGGGTCCTTTTAAAAGTCACCTTTTAATTGACTACCATGTTTCACAGGGCTGTTTCTTAGAAGGTATGCCAACGTGGAAAATTCAGTGAAAACATTTGGTTGGGAGATCCGATACTATGCAGTCTATGTAAACAACTCAGAGAACAGAGAGTGGTAAGTGTTCTATTTTACCACATTAATACTGTGGTAAATTAAACAGGATCAAAAAAGAAGATACTTCTAAAATATGTCTGAGATAATGCTGTTTTATTATCCATTGGTTTATAGCCTGTAGGTTAGCTCAAGATGTCTTTTATATAATGGTTTTAGAGTTCTAATGCCAAATATTTTTGCATAAGCAACATTTCACAGATGAAAACACTGGTAATGACAGAATGAAGTTTTAGTGCAAGACTTAATCTATTCTGTTATGACATGTTCATCCTATCAAGTAAATTTCAATTTCTTTTGAAAGGGAAACATTACTGTGACCACTAGGTAAAACTGCCATTCTACTGACTGCCTAAGATCATAAAAGAGAAGATTTTTCAACTATTAAGGCAACCATCTGACACTGATAATATTTTATTCAATGGTATACTTATATCCCCTGGTAAAATAACAAAATGATAATTTCAGAGGTGGAAAGCGCTTACAGGACCAATCAAACAAGTTCCTTTGTTTTGAAAAGGGGATAAAACAGGTCCAAATAGACTGAATGACTTGATTAAGTTCTCAGAGATAAGTGGGGGCAGGGCCAGTTCAGCACTCAGATGTCCCAAGTGCCTAACACCAACTATTTCTATTCTACGATGTAAACACATTTAGTTTATATAACTATGACACCAACCAATATTAGCCTTAGGTTTTCTACCTCAGTTTCATAGGTACCTTAATAAACAAATGTTTATCTGCCAAGATACAAAATGATTTTCTAACTTAGAGTTGGCTGTAAAACAACACTAATACTGTTAAACTGCAATAAACAGTAAAATCTAAAACAAAACAAAAAACTCAATACCTAAGTGCTAGGTGGATGGCAATGTTTAATATTTAATAGACAAACCTGTCTGGAATTACTTTGAGACCACGGCATCAATGTCTTTTCTATAGTATAAGTAAAATCACCAACCACACAACCAATCGCTCTCCTCAGGAGACAATACAATACGCCAATTACACACACAAGGTAGGATGGCAAGAAAATGTCAAACAAGAATGACATGTTTATGACATTCAAAAGATGAAAACAATTTCAAAATTAAAATTTGGTGATGGGATTAAAATAGGTACATGCTTTGTTTCTAGAAGTTACAAAAAGCACACTCAATATTCTCTGCAAAGTATATTTTTGATTTTTTCAAGTTTTAAACATAGCTTACGTAGAGACTCAAATGCTATACTGGGGACTTGAAACTGTATCAGAGAGTTTCTCAAACTACACAGCAAAAACACTGAAATTAAGAAAGACACAGTTAGGCCAGGGCTTTCTGTTTAGAGATAATAATTAGTGATAATTGTTTAGAGGTACCATAATCACTCAAAGCTGAGTCCTTGAGTATGGAGAGACCAGCCAGAGCCACAGATTGCCTTGACGACCGCTCAGCCAGTGCGGACAAGCAGAGATGCTGCCACTAGAACGTGACCATGGATACCAGGCCAGCCTTGACCAAAAGTAATACAATATGCTCCTTCTTTCTTATGCTTCTGTAAAATGTGTTCTTTAAAACGCAATTCTGCTATACTAAACATATCCATTTCGACAAACTTTTTTCCTCCCATAAAACATTGCTGGACAATTATTCATCTACCACATGAAGGATGAGAATTATATATTTTTCAAAGTTACTAGATTCCTATAAGGCACACTCATAATTTCAGAAAAGGCAAAATATAATTACGAATACCCACGTGAAACACAATAAATGACAAGTCCTTGCAAGCTGGTCTTCTCCCTGCTGTTTCTTCCCTCTGCTGTTTACATAGGCTCAAGGGTGTCTGAATGTTTGTGGCAAAAATATGTAGAAATAATACTTGTCTTTAGCCATAGGACTTTTCATATCAAGTGGGGCAACCACAAAACAGTGAGACTTGAGAATGAAAAGTATCCCTACAGACAGCTAATTCGATTTGCAGGATATGGTTTAGTAGTCCTAGCTAAAACTCCTCGGCAGCCAAGATATTTCTGTCCATTTCTTTGTGGTATAATTTCAAGGAGGCATATAAAGAAGCAAATTCACAGGCTTGTCTTCAGTCCTTTAGGGGTCTTTTATCAGACAAATAAAATAATGGAAGCATTTCCACTTCTAAAGTTCAGCAAACTGACTTAATTGCATGGGCAGTCAAGACTTAAAATTTGCAAATTCAAAACAGTCAAATGTAAGGCTTCATAAAATAATTATCTGTTCCCCTACGATTAGGCATAATAAGCCCCACTGTATCATTTTCTACCTTTTCTAAAAGAGCATCCACATCCCTTCTAGGGCATGCAAAGGCACTACCCTAGATAACATCAGGTGGGAAATCTGGAGCAAAGGACTTAGAGATGCTCACTTGAGAAAGGGCAGCCCAGTCCTGGGATCCATAAAACTTCTACTCAAAATGTTAAATGGAGTTAATTAAAAAAAAACAAAACTGAATCATTCATTTATGTTTAAATGGTGTATGGTGAAGGGGGTTCCCTGTATTGAGTTGTTTTCTGTCTAGTGCTACACTTATAATACAAGTACAGTTTACGAAGTGGAAAAAGTGCCTATCTTTCCAATTACTCTATTAAATCTACCATTTTACATTTTAGGAGTTTGCCCTTTCTCCTAGGTATTAGTAACATAATGTCCTTACTCATTCTCTTAACATTCAGGGAAGGCATTTAGAAAATGCATTTAAATATTTTGTGCATTAATCCAAACTGAAGCCCTGAGATAGCTGGAGGAAAAAATAAACAGGAAGTGAAAGTGACAAGATAATGGCATTGCTTACTTTCTACTTTTCTTTAAAACTGCACAGCTAAAAGATAAAAAATATTTTTCTCTTTACAATCCGAAACTAAATCTAGCGGGGAGCTGGGTTGGGGGCAAACTAAAACTCAGAAACGACGCCTTTCGGAACCACACACCTGCAACGCTCTTTTTAAAAAGTTGTCTTTCCTAGCAGCTGAGAATGTGCTCCTGGGCTCCTGTCAAGCTCCAGCGCAGTCTCAGTCACACGCAGCACTTTCCCCTGCACATCCACGCTCCTCCTTCCTTCAAGCAACGGTTCCACGAAGACCACTGTACCCTGTGTCAGGCCAACTGTTACTCAAGCACACGCTCATGATTCACCCGGCTCTAAACTCCCTGGGCGGCGCGCCCGGACGCGGAGAAACCGCCTTCCGGAGTATTTTGCTGCTCCCCGGCCGCAGCCCCGGGGTCCCCGCACCCCAACCTAGCCCGGGTGATGGCCCGCGGGTCTCCCCGCCCCTGGCCTCTACCGTCATCGGCTCCAGCCCCATGTCTGCGGCCTGGCGACCACTGTCGGGTCCTCCCGCGAGCAGAAAAGAAGTGAACTTCAAGTCCATTCGGCTTCCCTTCCGCCGAAGTGTCCCCTGCAAACTTTTCCAGCTGCCGTCCCTGGCGCCGGGGCCCCCGCTCGCGCGCCGGCTGTCTTACCTGGGGCATCGGCGGCCGCGCTCGGCCCAAGATGCTGGGGGTCGGCATCCGCCGCGGGCGCCACGGCCCGGGGCCCTTCAAGAGCATCATTGTGCGGCGAGGGGTCCCGCACCGTCCGCAGGCCTGGTCAGCACGGGGGCTGCGGCGCGCTCGCCCTGGGCGCCCCGACTGGCTCGGCGCCGCCCGCCGCCCGCCTCCCCGCTGGGCGGGCTGGCGGAGGGTGTGTCCCCTTTCCACTTCTCGTCTGTGCACACACTCCAGCGCGAGGCTGTTTTCCTTCCTCCGACCAAAAAAAAAAAAAAAAAGAGAGAGAGAATGAGAGGAGGGTGAGCGAAGCGCCCTCCGCCCCTCAGATTTCGAGGGCGGCGCGCTGCCCCGCGGCCTCCCCACTGGCGGATGCCCCTGCTGGGTTGAGCGACAGCGGGCCACCGGCACCTGGAGGGCTCCAGAGTCGGACCTCGCCGTTGATTCCGGGCACTTGGTGCTCTAAGAGCAGCCTTCTCCATTCCACCCCACGGGGCAGGGGCGTAGGGGAAGCGGAAAGGGGCCTCAGGGATCTCTATGGAAGTTGGGCTCCCGGTCAGGGCGAAAAAGAGGGGGAGAAGCGGGTCGGCAGAGGCGCCCGCTCTAAGTTGGCTCCGAGGTTGTGCTAGGGCTGCGGTGGCCGGGCCTCTTGCTCGTAAGCTGGGGGTCCACCAGCTCCAGGCCCGGCTCCGCAGGAGGTCGGCTACTCACCAGATGGTGGCCCACCTGGAGCTCCTGGGGATAATCTCTCCACAGCCGCACTGGCTTCTCTTTTGAAGCACGCTTTTCATTGAAAAGGCTAAGGAAGTGGAATTTAATCTTCCCAACAACTGGAAAAATCTAGTGGGTTTTTTTGGTATATGTTTTGTTTATAAAAACGAACAAACCATTTAAGAGCAACCTAATCCAACCTTTCATGCAACCTACAATAGAGTTGTTAGGTAGAACACAGGATGCCCGGTTAAATTTGAATTTCAGATAACTAATAATTTTTTTAGTGTATGTCCCAATTATTGCATGAGATCACACTTATTATTTTTTAAAAATATGAAATATTTGGAATAAACGTACTAAATTATTTGTTGTTTAACTGTAGTTCAAATTTAACCGGGCATCCCGTATTTTTACTAAATCTGCAAGAGGCTTGAGTTAATGAAGCAAAGCTGGCAATGCAACAAGTTGCAAATCTCTCCTGATGATCTTTCCTTACTGAAAAAAAGATGGAGGTTTCTATATAGCAAAAACTTAGTCACCATCAAAGTGAGAATGTGGTTAACTAGCATCTGCATTTCAAAATACAATTGTCCTTGACAGAGTGATGTTAAACATTAAGTCTACATGAGAAGGTAATTTACATGAGTCCATTCCTTATATTACCTACCTAGTGCTCCAAATGAAAGGAGTATGAGTACAGATATTTTTTTGAGATATTGATTTCATTTCCTTTGAATATATACCCAGCAGTGGGATTGCTGGATCTATGGTAGATATACTTTTAATATTTCGAAGAACCTCTACAGTGTTTTCCACATGGCTGCAGCAATTTGCAGTCCCACCAACAGTGCACAAGGGTTCCCTTTCCTCTAAATAGCCAAGGTAAGGACACAGCCTAAGTGTCTATTGAAAGATTAATAGATAAGGAAAATATGACATGTAACCATATGTCTATTATGTTATATATGCTCTATTACGTATTATACGTTATTCTATGTATGCATACATCATGGAATATTATTCAGCCATAAAAAGAAAGAAGTCCTGCCATTTGTGACAATATGGATGAACCCAGAGGACATTACACTAAGTGAAATAAGTCAGACAGAGAAAGATAAATATTATATGATCTCACTTTTATGTGGAATCTAAAAAAGTCAGACTCAATAGAACCAGAGAGTATGATGGTGGTTGCCAGGGGTTGGAAGGAGGAGAAAATGGGGAAAGATTGGTCAAAAGGTATAAACTTTCAGTTATAAGATGAATAAGTTCTGGGGAATCTAAGGTAGAGCATGATGGCTATAGTTAAGACTGTAATATATGCTTGAAATTTGCTAAAAGAGTAGATCTTAATTGTACTTTCCAGACCAAAACCACACACAACTAGTAACTATGTGAGGTGATGTATGTGCTAATTAACTTAATTGTGGTAATCATTCATAACGTATACATATATCAAGCCATCACATTGTACACTTTAAATATATACACGTTTTATTTCTCAAGGGGGAAGAAAGCTGTTTTATTACGAGGGAAATAAAGAAGAGAAAATGTCCATTTTGGAGCACAGAATCTGCCCCTACACATCACTGAGATACTTTTTTTTTAATGACATTTTTTGGTTACATTACGTTTAATTGCCTTTTCATAGTACAACAGTTTAATAACATTTTCTTATAGAGAGAATAGAAAAGATAACTGTCTTTTCTGTGGCATGTTGATTTGTTTTATATCACTGATAGTTTAGAAAAGTGTCTCTAAGCTTTATAACTCATTATTGGTAATGGTACGTCAGTTCTTATGATTGCTTCATATATGAGTCGTAATATTTGAAAGAATATTCTATAGACTAGCTTCTGAGCCCATTCATTTCAAATGTCATTTCTTTTTCACTAGCCACATACTTCTGGTAACCTGGCACTGTAAGACACACTCCTTCCTCAGTACAACCTCCAGCCCTGTATTTTTGGATCACAGCACTGGGTAAGTGTCTAGTAGGTGATAGGAGTATTCTTGGAAGCCATTACTACATAAGCATAGTTAGCAATAATTTAATACGTGAAAATGATAGTAAGCCACATAAATGTATCTCCAACTTAATATACTCTTTGCTGGATCTTGAAAATGGCCATGGCTACCTACCTGACACATGGGAGTATGTTGCAGAGGGGAGGTTGCAGAAGAGAGACCGTGGTCTTAATTGATTCCACTTAAAATATCTTACGCTTAGAAATATTACAAAAACATAACATAAAGTGAACACATTGCTAGGGACACCCCTCCATGTGCCTTGGAAGAGGCTTGTGCAAGTGGAGAGCCCCGAAGCTTCAGCTAAATCAACTTTGCTGACACCTAAGTCCTCAATAAATGTTATTTTTATTACTTTAAATCATTCCATAGCACTTAGTCCCTGCCCATTTTGTAGTGCATATCGCATTTTGTTTCTTTGCACTCACGTCTGGCTCTCTAGCTAGATTATAAATGCAGGGCAGGTGCTTGGCTTTATTAATCTTTGTATTGGAGTGCCAAGCATAGTACCTGCTTTAAATTAGAGACTCAGTCAACAATTACTAAATGAAATTATGCTAATTTAAGTTGCAAGAACAATTTAAAACAAATGTGACTGAGAAAAAGTCCAGAAGCTCTGGATACAGATAGACAATGTGCGAAGACAGGAAGTGCTAGTGTCAAGTGCTCTAGGACAAGGATCAGAGAGCTCAGGACCCAAGAGAAATGCAAAATAAGTACAAGAAAGGCTTTCAAAACAACTAGTGTGATTTCATTTGTAAAAGATGTCCAGAAAAGGCAAATCTGTAGAGATATAAAGTAGACTAGTAGTTGCCTGGGGCTGGAGGTGGAATTAGGAGTTCAGCAAATGTGACGGAAATGTCCTCAGTTGGATTGTGCTGATTATTGCATAAGTCTGTAAATTTGCTAAAAAATCATTTGATTGGACACTTTAAATTAGTGAAATTTATGGTATGTAAATTATACCTCAATAAAGCTGTTTAAATTTTTCCCTGAAAAGGAAGCAGATTCAAATGTGCAAAGGCTGTATATGAGTACAAATGTACATATTTCAAATGTATAATATGCAAGTAGTATTTATGAACTAGTTCATGTTGGGTAATTATTCGGTTGTACCAGGGTTTTCACACATTGTGGTAAAGTTTGTCGAGCATCAAAAAGACCTATGTGGGCCACTGTGTGAGCGTTCTCAGTAAGTGCTTTCCATATTCAGTGGCCAGAGGTTCCCTCACAGCAGTTTGCTAACGCTCAAGTTACTGACCCTCAAGTTACTAGAAGTATGAGACTAGTGAAAAAGAAATGACGTTTGAAATTAATGGACTCAGAAGATAGTCTGTGGAATATTCTTCCAAATATTACAGCTCATATATAAAAAACATTTGATGGAAGTTTTCTCAAATTTAAAAATAATCATAAAGATTGACATGACTTGTTGGGTAGCTAGTCAGACATGAGTGACGGGAACAAAGGAATAGAGGCTCAGCCTAAAGATGTCCCAGAGAACACCCTATTGGTAGTCAAAGAATCCCTCCTGCATCCCCAGAGACACAGGACAGGAAGGCCATAATCTATAGCTGGTTTAATCTGGCCACAGACACCTGCTCAAAGGTACTACCCTAATCTGTCCATAATCTAATGCTCATTATACTCTCATTATACTACTATGTTTATACCTGGAAGTTCATAAATCTACTTATAACAGATTGAATTCTGGGTAAGTACACGTGTAGTAGGCAAAGTGTTATATAGCAGCCAACTGTCAATCAAGGTAACCTCACGTACAGTCATCCAGGACCTCCCATTATGGCCCAAATAAAAACAGATCTTCTCACTTCTGCGTTGTTACAGCTCTCCTGGCTGAAAACCCGCTCCTCCCTTGGGGTGTACTCTGTCTTATCTTTTCACCTCTCAAATTCCATAGGCTGCAGCCTTCTTTAGCATGGCTCATCTCTTTCTAAAATGTACTTTCAATAAATCTTATTTTTTCTAAATCTTGACAACCTGTAATTCTTGGCTGCATCGGCGGGGAAGAATCAAGAGACAACACCCAGCACCACCGTCCTCTGCTCACATGCCGCTGGGGCAATGTGGGATTTCACATCACCTCAGCGGAAACATTACCAACAGCAAGTTGAAAGTCAAGAGACACTTATCTATGATATAAAACAAATCAATCATGCTAGGGAGAAGACAATTATCTTTTCTATTCTCTCTGTAGAAAGTATTATAAAACTGTTGTCTGATGAAAAGGCAGTTGAAGGGAATATAGCTAAGAAACTGTCAGGAAAAAAAGTATCACAATGATGTGTAGGGGCAACCAATTTTTAAGAAATATTTTATTTTTCTGGGTTTGTGCTTTTAAAAAAATTGTTATTTGAGTTACTTTCTTACTCTAAATGTTAGTACCATGCCAATTTTGTATTCCTAATTTTTTATTTTTCTTAGAGGATCCCTTAAATTATACAAGCTTCAGTTCCATAAAATCTAGATCTCCCTCGGTGAGTCAGGCATTAGAACTTGTTTAGTCATTACAAAAACCTTATAGGATAAATATTATTAGCTTTCTATTAAAGATGAAGAAACTATATCTTAGTAGTTTAAGTAACTTATCTAAGGTCATATAGTCAGAATTCAAGCCTGGAATTATATAACTATGACCCCAAGATTTTAACCTTGACCTCATATTGCCTATCTCTTCTGCCATCACCTAATCATCTGACGTTCCCATAGCCACAGCCAGGATTAGGGTGAGGTGAATCGATGTGCAGGGTCAAATCTTTAAAATTTTGATATTCTGTTCATCATGGATTTCTTACATTAATTTTTAAAAGTACTATATTAAAATAGTATTTACCTTAATGACTGAGTTTTTTGGTGCCCCTTTAAATTTTGTGCCCAAGGCAAGTGCTTCACCTGCCTCATCCTACTTCCAGCCCTGTCCTATCCTTAATGAGGATGTCAACATTCAGATATGTGCTTTACTTCTAATAAAGGAAGTCTCCAAATTTTATCTTTTGACTTTCCTACAACCCACCTTTGAGGGCATTATTTACTGATGTCCTCAAACTACCTTCCATATGCAGAAGTCAGTTTTTCACAAATAAGCTGACCAATAACAATATTGGTACTGCTTGCCTGCTACTGGCAAAGGGTCTAGCCTCAGCCAAGGTGGAAAGAAAGTTAATTTACAGAAAGAGACTATATTTATGTCACTTGGTCTTACTTGTAAAATCTGAATTGAGCAACCTCTCATATATCCTCTGTAGATGCCAGCAGCACTGGGTTGTAGAATGGCTGAGGCATTCCCCTAGGTATCTTACTTGGAGGCCCCTACTCTGAATTCAACTGGTAACTAGAGAAGGATATTCCTTTTCCCTATTCTGATCCAGGTGTTAGGCCTTCATTTTTAATAATTAGAGTCATAAAGAACTTTATTTTCAAACACATATAAAAGATTTACAGTATGACAATGTTAGACTCCAAAGGAAATCTCAAAAATAATTTTAACTTGCTAACATATAAGCTATGTTCATGAAATCAGACATTAACAAAAAGATAAAGCATCGCTACCACTGGAATTTAAACAACACACATAAATATTCATGGATTAAATAGGAAATAAGTGGAAATTGAGAACTGTTTTAAGACTGAATAGCAATAGAAGCACTTAATGCTAAAACTTTCATTACTCAAGAAAATGCATTTATTAGAAAACAATTAAGTTTGAAAATAAGCTAAACTGATAATCCAAGAAGCTAGAAAAACAGCAGTAAAAATAAACCCAGAGGAAGTAGTGGGAAGGAAATAATAAAGGTAAAGGCAGAAAACCAGCCGCACTTCCTTTACAGGTTCCTAAAGCAACGTCCCCAAAACAAAGTGAGTCAACAAAACCATTTTTTTTTAGAGGCACCAAGACAGGCAAATGTGACAAGAATGATTAAGAAAAAAGAAGGAATGCATAAACATAACAAAAAAGATGGAAAAAACTAGCCCCCAATAATTGTTTATATCAATCACGTTAAAAGTATAAAGACCAAACCTGGCTCAACAGAGAGAACCTAAATAGATCAACAGTCACAGATTGAAAGTGTTTAATGACCTACCTGGAAAAATTCCCCAAGCCTAGAGGCTTAATTGGCCAGTTCGACCAAAACTTTAAGAACAGAGAATACCTATCTTATATACCAAAATTCTAGCTAATTTATACAAATTGTTCCAAAGCATCAAAGAAGATGGGAAGCTATCTAACAGATTTAATAAAAATAGCATAATGCTTATATCAAAATTAAATAAACACTATAAAAGCAAACAACAGACTAATCTTACTTATAAAATTAAACAGATCCTAAATAAAATATTGGCTGATGGAACCCAGTAATTTAATAAAATGATCAGGAAGGATTAAGCCAAGCTGCCAGAGTCAAGTCTCAAATTTCGCATTCTCTTAATTCAATTAAGTCCCACCTAAACTATGCCTAGGGAGTAGATTTGTTCATTAACTATGCACTGCCTTCTCCCTTACCCTCTTCAGGTACCTATGATAGGTTGGCTGGAGTCCTCCTGTTAGGGCCAGATCACATCACTCTTCTTTTCAAAGCCCTTCAAAGGCTTTGCACCTCTTTTGGAGTGAAACCTAAAACTTCACCATAGTCTGCAAATCCCTAAAAGATGGGCTTAGCCACACTAACTCCTACTCCCTGCCTGTAATCCTCACTCTGCTTCCTTTTTTTTCTGCAAGCTCCACAATGTAAGGGACCTTGTCTGTTTTGTTCACTGTTCTAAAACCATCACACAACAGTGCCTGTCACATAGTAGGATCTTAAATATTTAATGAATCAATGAAGGATGAAAAATGAAACAAGACTTCTAAGTTTAGAATTGTAACCACCTTGAAGAATAACACAAACACATACTTCTGGTTCTACGTGCATGGGGGTATGCCAGGTATTGTTCAGGGCTCTAATGATAGAGTGATGAATAAAAAAGGAGAGGAAGCTAAATGGGATAAGTAATTAAATAAAGCAGGATAAATGTAATAGGAAAGGTACCAGGGCCTATGGGCCCACATAACAGGGAAACCCCACCAAATGGTTGGGATGAGGGTCAAACTGACATCAGTGCCCACTAATAACTGAAGGAGGATTGGGAGCTAGCCAAGTGAAGAGGTGACGGTTTGAACCACAGCAAACAGCATGTT
Source organism: Pteropus vampyrus (assembly GCF_000151845.1). Taxonomy (NCBI): domain Eukaryota; kingdom Metazoa; phylum Chordata; class Mammalia; order Chiroptera; family Pteropodidae; genus Pteropus; species Pteropus vampyrus. Next base: position 795,081 of record NW_011888848.1, read on the forward strand.
CAAATGCCCAAGAGGTGAAAGGGTTCATAACTCACTACTAATAGAGATGGATCAAGTGGAAAGCTAAAACTTAATTTCAAGCAAAACTTAGCATAACAATTATAGCTCACTCACTGGTGAGCATCAAGTTTTGAAGTCTTAATGGTGTTTGGATGTAATGGACTAAGACCGCTTGCTTCTGTATATCCAACAGTACTGGATGGTCTGAAACAAACATAAGCGTGGTGAATAAATGGATCAGAGGGAAAAAGGGAGTTAAGGTGGCAGTGGCCGACACTAAAACTTTTGGTTCTTAGTCTCAAGCAGGGAAGAATTTCAGTGAAGGTAGAATCTGGTAGGTAAGAGGCAAACTGAAACTAGTGATAGAAGGGCGAACAAGTGAATATGGCAGGATGATCACTACTGTTACTGCTGTGCTGTGACACCGTCACACGGCCTGCCATGTGCTGGGTACTTAACTATGTGCCAGGTGTGACACAAAAACTTCACACATTGGTTCCATGTAATTCTCACAAAACTCTTACCACAGAATCGTTATCTCTAGTAGGGATACTAAGGCTCAGAAAAGTTTAGGGACTTCTACCAGGTGACACAGCTGGCAGAGGGAACAGAATTCGAATTTTGACATTTGGCTCTCAAACCCATTATTTTCCCTACTAGGGTTGGTCTGATATAATGTGACAGATCCAGGGCTGGAACTGAATTCTTTTTCACAATCGAATTTCCTCACACTGTACCTCTTAGATCGTTTTCTAATTTCTATTCAGCACAGTATAGAATGTTGATTGATACAATTGTCTCCGAATTCAGAAACAAAAAATTAGGGAATCATAAAATACCTCCATTGTTATTTTTAGGTACGTTTATTTTTAATCTTTCTGGATTGCTTTATTATTTTTTTCTTAAATATTTAGCTTATATTCAATCATTCACTATAGAAGTTTATTACATTTAGTTATCTAGATGTATATGTATATTTTAATTATTTTAATTGAAAAAATGATTTTAATCCCCCCCACCGCCATCTACCTCTCCTCTCTCCCCACCCTTACCCTCTGGTAGGAGGTCTCTGTTTCATGTCCCAAAGATTGTTTTTTTTCCCCTTAAACTCTGTCTTTTAGTTATTAGTGCTTCTATCTAGATAACATCTGCAGTGTTGTTTTCAGCTTTGTTGTTTTTTTCTTGGCCTTCAAAGGTATTTTTAGTGTCTTCAAACATTGCTTTGAATAGGACTCACCGTTTCCTTACATTAACACTTTGCTAATATGTTTTCGTATCACCTGGAAGTTTTAACATCACCTGGGATGCTCTTTTAAAATACATCTCTCTCTGGTCACCCCCCTACTCAGGCAGTCATTATCACATTTGAAGAGGATTAGATGTGTATCAAAAAGCTCTCCCAGGAATATGTTCATCCCATCCCCACCACAAACACTAAGAACTGATTTTAATGACAATTTCAAGAATTTCTAGTAAGCATGACCCTTCCTCTTGTCATTTACCTCACAAAGCAAATAGCTGGAGACTTGTCCAGTAAGAAGGCAATGGGATGGATTATGCATCACCCATCAGGATTAATCTCTTCATACCCACATTACAGTTGAAGGCAGTCTCCACATACTTTAACTGAAACCTCGCTTTCTTCTGTGGATACTTCCTCCTTTGCAAACCTTTCAAGAGGTGGCTATTTTTTATTTCAGACCCCAGGCAGGTATCCCTCTGCTCATTTGTAGACATCCAGACTATTTTCTCCTTGCCTATCCCAGGTCTTCTTAACTCATGCCATCAGACCACAGTATATCCCGTCACCTCTTATATACAGTCCCCATGTCCCCACTGCGACTCCGATCATTTTTCTTGGCAATTTTAATAGTCAAATATACAATCTACCTATCCTACAACCTTGATTCTAAATGATCCATCTAAAACCGTGGTTTTAAGTTCTGACTTTCTCAAACTCCAGTCATCTTTCACACAACCTCAATCACCCACTCCCATGGATACACCCTTTATCTTTTCATTCTAAGTATCTAAACTTTCCCCAAATCAATTTTGAGCATCCTATTTCCTGACCTTCCCACTTCCTATTTTTCCAGCTCATTCCCTCTGATATCCATATTCTAATACCACTTTGACCTCAACGGGACCTCCAAACTACCACCTTTTCTCTACCACCCATTTTGCGCCCTTTTGCTTAAATAAGTCAATCACTTATATACATCCTCAACTGCCTTGCTCCTCTGTCCCTTGTACCAACCCTGCTTAAATCCAACTTTCCACCCAGCATCTGAATGCGGCTGAGGAAAGAGGCACAGTTATGCTAACTGGTTTTACTTTTAAGTCCATGCTTCATATGCCAAGATAGGCCCTTGGTGCTGCTTGACAATCATAATACATCACCTGTCAATTCAGTAACTCTCTCTCCTAGGAGACCATCTTTCATGAAATCTCTCACATTCTTTCCCCTTTCCCAGTGGATAACTCTGCTTCTTTTACAGAGAAAATGAGAGCAGTTAGAAGTTAACTTCTACATTCACCTACGATAGAGTTCCCCTACTTGGATGGCTCTTCTTCCAGATATCCACGTGGCTTTAGTCTCTGTTCGACTGTCACCTTTTCAGAGGGCTATTATCAAAAGAACGCATTCTTGATGGTTATTATCAAAAGAACGCATTCTTGATGACCTTATCCAGCTTTCTTTTTCTTCACTGTATTCATCACACCCGACATACATAAATGGATTGTCTTTTCCCCAGTCCTCCACACCCTCACTCTAGCATGTAAGCACTGCGAAAGCGGGACTTTATCCACTTTATGCCTAGAACGACACCTGGGAAGTATTAAGTGTTTGTAAATATTTATTGAATGGAAAATAAAATATCCAAAGACGAGACTTTTGTCCTTCTTAAAGTTGAAACATTATATTTCTTATTGTAAAGTTATAGTATTTAGTGCTGTAGTTTCCCCTAAAGTTCAGTAAGAATTCCTCTTGCAGGAGGCAGCATGGTATAGGGACAAGTATCAAGTACTGTCCTGGGGTGGGAGTAGGGATGGGGTGGAGGTAGGCGGTGGGTGGGTAGAACATTTGGCTTTTATTCTTAACTCTGTCACTAATTAGTAATGTCATTTAGAATGAGTCATTTAACCTCTCATTTACATCAGGGAACGTGAGAGAGCACTTTTATTTTTAACCATAGGAAAGGGATCCACTAAGCACAAAACCACAATAAAATCACTCACGGTACACATCGAAAGCATTTTTCCTTCCAAAGTTCATCGATGGGACTTTCATAGTGTATAAAATTCCTGTCTCACAATCTAATGGATCATTAACTGTTTTTATAGTTTAAATAAGCTATTATTAGTAAATAAGATTTTTTTATCAGAATAAACTCTCTCAAAATTTGAGATGGTAATCTTAAAGTCAATTAAATAGGACGTCACACACATATCTTATAAAAATTTTCTTGCAGTGAATGTGTGGAAAAAAATGTCTAATTTGAGAAAGTAAGATTATACTTAGTCAATAACATGTATTTCTAAAGTAGTGTTTGTTTTCATAATATAAAGAGTAAGTACTTGGTAAGGTCCACAAACTAATGAAAACTTACTGATTTAATATCACTGCATTTCCCCAAGTAAATTCGGTATATTTTATATGTAAACAAACAAAACCTCATCGACTCCCTTGCTTTGCAAAAATAACACCAAACCATATTGTCAAGCAAAATATTTTTAATTATTAGGCTGATCATAAATAAATCCACATAAAAGATTTAACAGAATTACAAAGTGTTTTGTGTTTATTCTGTGGACTCAATTCATAATATGCATTAGTCAACCTCATTCTCTGTGACAAAAAGAGTTGTCATCCAACAATGCAGCACTGTTTAAGCAATTCATATTCTAAGTTAACATTTTTACATTTTCTTTACAAATGTAACATTTATGTACATTATATATATATTGCTATAGTTCATGTACTGAAACTATTGTTTTTACAGGGAAAATATTGAATTCATTTAATGAATACGAATCATTCCTTGTTAAAAAGTAATTTATATAAATAACATGGTACTCACTGCCTTTTGGCATCTCTTGTCAGAGTTCAAGTCCAGAAATGTCATATTAATTATAAGAAAGAAGAATTTATCTAATTTTACATTATGATATATCATTCCACATTAGCTACATAAATTTGCTGGCTTGCAATGAACAGAGCACTATACTGCTGCACTACTGGAAATGTGTAGAAACCAATTCAAAATATACTTGGTGAAACAGCATCATTACCATTAATATAGGCTGAAGAAACTGTCAAGTTCTTTCTTCCTCTTTACCTTTTGCTAAAGCCTCAGACAGGGTGCTAGGCTATGCACTGTGTCTTGTAACGGCAAATGCCTTCATTTTAAATTTCCAATGTGCTTCTCTGACAGATTATGCTTTACCTAGGATATGGATCTTTTTCTTCTTGTTCAATTTTATTCCACTTCACTTACAAATCTGCTGCTGAATGTGAAGCAAAAATTCATAGTAAGAGAATGCAGCTTCCGTCCGGTCTTCAATCAAATGTTGAAAAAATTCTGTTTTGGCAGGACTCTCATCTCTGAAAAAGAGAAAAGGGTATTTACCTAAACATTCAGATTATTAACAAGATTAATTATATATTTTAAAAATGTATAATGCATGGAGACTTTAGGAAAATGGAACGTAAGGGATGCTATTCAAGGAACAGCAGTCTCCCACTAGAATATATTTTGATATTATTATTTAAAATATGCTTTGCAGAAAGCAATTTCACACAGATTGCACGAGATATGACAACTTTACAGTTTAAGTTACAGAAGTACTTACTTTACCACGTGAAGAATTGGGCTTAATGGTCTGTTGTCTCTAAGCCAAGTTATAAAGGATCTGGCTCTTTCTGATGAAAGCGTATCTAGCTCTGGAAGGTATGTCTGGTGAAAGAAATATAATTAGGAAATCTCATAGATTTTAGTACTATTAGAACTAAATCATGAATCTCACCAACAACAACCAACTGCCAGTATTCTTTTACAAGCCCCAACCAAACAAATGAAATTTAAATTGTTGTCATTTATTTATATTTTTCTGGATAAGTCAATAAAACACTTTCAATGGTAAGTATGTCACTGACATTTTACCTGTATGTTACTTTTTTCCTGGATAAGTCAATAAAACATACATAATGATTAGTATGTCACTGGTATTGTAATTTTGTTTCTTCTAAAGAAAATATTTAAATGAAGGGCATTAGGACTAAGTTCCAAATTCATTTAACAATTATACATTATACCCTATTCTAGTAATAGCCATTCTCAGAGAATTTTATGTTTTCTTTAGTCTTTAAAATTTAAAGAACAGTGTGGATATGTAATATATTTTAAAACTACATGCAAGACTATTTTCAAAAGAACTAAAAAGTCCATTCTTTCATATATATACATGTGTGTATATGTATACATATATATATATTTCTTCCCAAAAGCCAACTTAATAGAAAACTAAATAATTCAAAGTATATAGTATGTAAAAAATTTAAATAGAAAAGTTTGGGTTAATTATATTTGTAATTTATATCAATATTTAAAAAGTAAAAGAACAAAAACATTTCTACTTTAATATGAAAATTTTCAAGTATTTTAAAAGTATATGTAGCTACTATTATATATATACATTTTTAAAAATACAAATGAATATTGTGCATACTTTTCTCTTTTCCGACTTATTTTTAATAAATACATAGATATTTAATGCTAAAAGCATGTGTGTACAAAAACATACTTTTATGAATAAATCTATGGGGAATATTCTTTGGACTAGAATAATTTACTGTCATAAACTGTGTGATTTTAATTTTAACATATTGTAAATGGCCCTCCAAAATATAGTAAAAATGTATATTCCAATCAATAGTATTTTACAGGCCTGTTGACCTATACCCGCCTCATTTTTATTTTAAAAATCTTTGCCAATCTGGCAAATGAAAGAAATTCTGAGCTGTTATTTTCTTTTGTTTTCTTAATTATGAATGTGGCTGAACATATCATATAGCCACTACTATATCATTTCCTTATGAATTGGCTATTCAAATCCTTTACCCATTTTTATTTTGCTTTTGTTTTGAGAGGACAGAGGTTTCTTTTTTTTAAAGAACTTTATATGCTAGAGAAATTAGCTCTTTTTCAGTCATGAGTTACAAGTAATTTTCCAATTGTCTGTCCTTTGGTTTTTTTTATTTTACCAGAAAGAAACATTTTATTTTTATGCTCTCGGATTTATTAATCTTTTTTATCACTGATTTACAAAGGTCTTGCCCATTTTAACATAATAAAAATTCTTTCTCTAATATTCCATTTTTCTCAGTGATCTGAAATGTAATCTTTACTATATTCTGTTTTCCAGGAATTAAATTCATTTCTGAATTCCATTCTGTTCCATTCCTATGTTTATCATGCCAGTATCATAGTGCTTAAATAACTACAGCTTTAAAATAAAGTTTACTACTTTATTAAGTAGGACTTATTTTTCATATACTTTTCCCTTTTGCTGATATTCTCTTTAAACTTTTCCTTATTATCTTCATTTGTTAAGTCAATCAAACACCGACAGCAAAATGTGGTAAGAATTACACTGACATTATATTAATTTCAGGAGAAATGACATATTTTCAATATCCAAGAAAAAGCAGACCTTTTCCACTAATTAAATATAGAGAACTGCTTTTGGAATATTTACAAAGTGGAAATAACCCAAATGTTAATGAACACATAACTGGATAAAAAAATATGGTGTATCCAAGCAATAGACTATTATTTAGTTATAAAAAAGAATAAAATACTGATACATGCTACAACATGGATGAACCTTGAAAACATTCTGAGAGATACTGGATTAAACATGGCGGTGTGAGAGACATTCCCAGATCTCTCCCCTTGAAATAGAAATAATTTGAACACCTAAAACTCAACAAAAAACATCTAAACTCTACACCAGCAGATCTGAGCGTGGGATCTGAGCATAAGAGCTACCACAGGTCAGAACCCTGGGTGTCGGGCAGTGGACTGGGAGAAACAAAGAAGTTGCCTCTAGCAGCCGCTGGAGCTCCCTATAGGAGGAGCGGGAGAGGAGAAGGAGCGGTGAGTTCTCTGAACAGCCCTCCCTGAGAGTGCTGAATGCTCCACGCGGTCGGTGGCAGTGCCCAATCATCAGGGGAGAAGACAGAAATAGGGACAGTAGAAAAGCAGGGACGACAGAGAAACAATAGTTGATTTCTTCCAGCCACGGTTGCAAAACTGAGGCTGAGCTGCAGCCTCCAACCCCAAATCCAGAGGGCCCTTCCCTTTATACCCTCTAAGACAGAACACCACGGAGCCCCAGGGGAATCTGAGCAAACGCTACTGAAACTGTCGCTAACACTGATAGCAACTGAGACTGAGGGTAGCGAGCATGATTAAACATCTATAAGGGGAAAAAAAGGCATTATTAACACTTTATATAAAGCAGACATCCAAGAGGCTTAGACGCCAGCTACTGGAAACCAAAAGAAAAACACCTTATTTGCAAGAGGCTAGGGACCAGTATATAATAAATCTTTTTAGAAATAAAAAAAGCAAAACACACTTCCATTAATGCCTAGTGGAGAAATAGTCCATTAAACACTATGAACAACCAAGGTGACAAGGCATTTCAGAAAGAAAGAGAAAAATCTCCAGAAAATAAGCTTACAGACATAAAAATATGCGACTTAAATGACAGAGAATTCAGGATGGTACTCCTGAAAAAACTCAGTGAGATCCAAAAGGAATCATACCAACAATTTCAAGAATTGAAAACACAACTAGATGAGCAGAATGAGTTCTTTAGCAAGGAGACTGAAAACCTCAGAAAGAACCAAATAGACCTTCTGGAGATAAAGAACACACTGCAAGAGTTGAAAAATGAAATAACAAACTTGGGAAACAGAGTGACCAAATGGAAGAAAGGATCAGTGATATCGAAGAAAGAAATCTAGGAATAAATCAGAAGGAAGAAGAGAGAAACCAAAGAATTAAAAATAATGAAAACATTGTGAGAAAAGAAGGCAAACATAAAAAGCAACGTAGTGTGTGATTCCATTAAAATGATATGTCTAGAACAGGTAAACCCACAGATGAGGAGAAAGAAGGACGGGAGAATTGGGAGATGAGGATTTCTTGTTGGGGTGTGGAAATGCTCCGAAATTAAGATACTGGGGGTGGTTGTACAACATTATGAATATACTAAAAACTAATGAATCGTATACTTGAATTTGGTTAAAATTGTGAATCTTAAGTGAATTAATCTCAATAAAATTTTAACCAAGCACACATAAAGTTAAAGCTGTATAAAATCTACTGACCATTTTCTGTGGAATTGATGCAAAATTAGGATACCCAAGCACATCCTCTATGAAGTTATTGTCACAGCTTTTTCCAACCCAAATGTAAAAAACCTAAAAACAAAAACCAAGATATTAAAACTCCTTAATCGGAAACCTATTATAGCTTATTTTCTCAAAATTGTGAAGCATAAAAGAGGTCTATTTCAAATAAAGTAGAAACAAACATAAAAGTAAAAAGGAAACGTAACTGATACATTTAGAAACTACATCCAGGAATCTAGAGAGGTTCTATCTTCTTTGCTGAAATTTTAAGGCTTCCCATAAAACATACTTTACCCTCCTTCCTTTTTCCCCCAATAAGAAAATAATGTTTTAACCAGGATAACTGACTCACTATATTCCCTATTAACTAACTAAGGTACTCTTCCCCACACCCACTCATATTGCTATCAGAATCCTTTACCTGCTCATAAGGGACCATTTATGAAGCTATCTTGACCCTTCTAACACCCTTCACCACCATCAGGCCCAGTGACTTCTCCTGAACTCCTCATTATTAATGGTATTTCTGACAATGGATATAAGTTGAACTGGATAAACTCTTGAGGTCCCTTTGAATTCTATTAATTCTAGATTAATTCTAGATGGTAAAATCCTTGAAAACAGGAATTTTTTCCTTCTCTTTATCAAGTATACATAATCTACGATAATAAAATGATGTTCAACTAGAAAAGTCTAAAATAAATTGACCTCTTGTGCCAGTTTCCAATGTATTGCCTCTCAGCTCCTAATCCATGTTTCACTGCCTGATCTGTGATAACAGAGCTGGACCCTGTAAATATTTCTCCTTTTGTTAGAACAGTGTTAGGCTTCGTCACTGAGGATGCTTACAGAGCCACAATCCATAAGGAAAGCACCGTCTCTTGTCAGCTTCTCTGCAGACAATTTTTGAAGAGGTGGCTGAGGTACAACCCTGTCACTAACATGTATTGCACCCTGAAAAAAAAAAAGATGGAATGTGAATGAGCTTATATTGCTATCACCACAGCTTGAAAGCTAATGGCCACTAGCTCTTTTAGAAATATAAAAAATGACACTTGAAAATTTTGTAGGATGCAAAAAATTATTGATAATATATTACTACTTTAGCTATAGAATCAAGACACTCAAATGTACTCAAATTAAAAAAACGGAAACATGAATATGTAAAACAATCTCTCCATTTCCTTCCTTTCTGAGATCAGGATATATTAATATTAAAAGTATGATTATTAAATCTGCTGCAAAGCAAGCTATTTTTTTTACATTTTCCTAGGAACATACAGAAAAAATTCCAAAACCTAAAAAAAACAAAAAACCAAAAAAAAAAAAAAAAAAACCAACAACAACAAAAAAAACAACAAAAAAATACAAAACAAAAATAACCCAGTTTTAACACAAGGAAGAAAACACACACTACATATTTACATATTAAAAATACTATTGGGTACCAGATCTAGTTTATAATATAATCAAAAATGTACTTTGATCATATCAGAAAGTCAATATCTATAAAATATAAACAAAAATGCCACCCTACAACTTAGCTTTATAATAAATATCATAATTGAATCCACAAGGTGAATTACTTCCCATATAAAACTATTTTTAAAAACTCTATCATCATAGATAGTATTTGTTAGTCTTATTATCCAATCAAATCCATAGCTAGTGTCCTTATTTAAAGTATTAACAGAGGAAAAACAGATAAAAAATTGTTAATAAATACATTGCAGTAAAAGAAATCATACCTCATCTGTCAATCTGTCTATCCTGTATAAGTTGGGGTGAATCATCTTCATTAGATGAACGAGTGGCTGACACTTTATCTGACACATGGCATACACACGATCATCGAGGCGTGTGCTTGTACCGGTTCTAAATGCTTTCTACATAAAAGAGATACACATTTTTCAAGTAAAACAGAAACACAGTGGACAAATATTAAAACAAATATATACCACCATCGTTAAAAAAGCACGGCCTTCAAATTAGACAGAACTGGATTAAACTCTCAGCTCTGACGTTTAATAGATATGTATGTGAGCAAGTCGCTTAGCTTCTCAAAGCTATATCGTCATCATAAGAAAAACCAGGAAATACCTCTTTAGGTTGCTGTAAGAATTAATATGATGTATATATAACACCTATTATCGTGCCTGCGACATGGAAAGTGTTCAATGAATATCACATCCTTTCCTTAGAGTCTCTTTCCAGAAGCATACACTAAGAGTATGCTATAAGCACACTATTATTCAAGCTGCCCCCACGTATTAAGGAGAGCATACAGTTTCATAAGAGTTATCATGTATTTGTATACTTCCATTTTCCACTGATCTTTTCCTGTTCTTCAAAACTTTTCCAATGCTAAACTGCATAATCCTCATGTAAACATTTTTCAAAAACCCAGAAAACCTAGATTTACTTCTTCCCTTATATACTGAGAATGTTAAAAGACATTATTAAACATAACAGTGTATATAGAGCTACCTGTTTGAGAAGGGCCAAAACATAGAGAGGAAACAACTTGAGGGAGCTGGGTGCTATCAATGCAGACTGCTGTAAATTTGAGACAGTTGAGCCATATGCAGACAACGAATCCACCACAGCATTCACTAAGGCATCTCTTGCATCTGACAAACTTGATGAAACAGATCGATCCACAGCTAGAAAGCAACCAAAATGAAAAGGTATTTAACCATTAGATTCCAACGAATGCTGTAAGAGATAAGCTTTACATGCATAATTTAAGAAATCAACAAAAATTCCATTTCTAGGACAGAAAGTATCTGCTCATTACACAATTTTTCTGAACTAAATCTGAATAAATGTGACAATGAGAACAAATCTAGATTGTTTTGGATCTTTTTGTTTTAATCTCTTTGAGTTTAAAAATACTGAACCACTATTGGTATTAGAGAACATATATCATCCATCTAATTTTGAGAAAGCTCTGGGGGATGTTTCCATTACTCGAATAAAGTCACATGTATAAAGTATCATTTATAAACAATAGAAAAGAGTTGGGGGAAAAAAAAAACGATGTACATTCTGCAATTGGAGTCATTCTTTGTGATCCTCTAAAATCTTTGTCTAAGACTTCAGGTCAACAAAAAAATAGCAAACTAAACAGGTCCTCATGTAGACACTGAAGAACCAGATTATTAGTGTGAAACTTATTTTCCTCCAAGTATACATTTCATTGAAATAGAGATAACCTACGCATATGCCGAAGTATTAAAAATAGTTATATTTGTAGGAAATATCAAGGTTCATTTCATGTCTAAATTCATCTAAAAGACAAATTCATTAAAAGCAAAACATTCAGTGTTATATTAATTCCCTCCAAATTAAAAAAAAAAAAAAAACATATACAGTAAAATTTACTTTTCTGAGTATAGTTCTACAGTGGTTATATGTCAAATGGATAACCATGTAATCACTACCACAATCAAGATATACAATAGTTCCATCATCTCCAAAGTATCTCCTTGTGCTTCCCCTTTGTAGTAAAATGCTCCCCATGCTCCCAATCCTGATATAATCATTGATTTATTCTTCATCCCTATGATTTTCCCTTTTCTGGAATGTCATATAAATGGAATCACATGTATGTAGCATTTTAAGTCTAGCTTCATTTATTTAACATAATGGCTCTGACAGCCATCCATGTCTGTTCACATATCAACAGTTTTTTCCTTTTTACTGCTGAATTGTATTCCATTGTATGGATACATCACAGTTTGTTCATTTATTCACCAGCTGAAGGACATTTGAGTTATTACCAGCTTTCAGTGATTATGAATCTCACAAAAGATTTTTGAACTGAAGAATTAATAAGAAATATAACAACAGTCCAATTCACACTGCTATATGAAAATGTAAACCATACACTTTTTAAATAAGAGATTTTTAGGGTTAATGTCCAGGTTTGTTTCTAGGAAACAGTTCCTCCACTGTTTTACTCACCCATGTTTGCCAGAAGGCAGATGGCGGCTTGTACATCCACTCCTGCATATACATCTGCTAGTGAACTTACCACTGGCAAACAAAGTGTATGCACTCTAATTCTCCGCTCACCTAAACAATGGGATGAACAAATGTCATTGCAAAACATATTCTACCAAGAAATAAAGAAAACAGGTCAAAATATTATTCAAGTTATTGTTTTGATTGAATTAAATCACCAATAGGATACTGAAATGTAAAAAACAAAGTTTTACAATGAATATGTTTTAAAGAAAATTAAGTACTCTCCAAAACTGAAGATACATTATGAACACATACTATACTTTGAACATAGTTGAATATTAGCTTCTGGGTTTTAATATCATCATTCTAAATTATATCTAACATAGTAAAATGACAGAACACGAATTAGACTGTCAACAAATGTAGGCCTTAAATACTCGGCAGAATTTTTTATTTATTGGGCAAAAAAATAATGCTAAAAAGGGCATAGCTGAATTAGCATGGGTTGTTTACCAGATACATTTGATCTTGGGAATACAAGTCTTCCAAAAGTTAAAAAAAAAAAAAAAAAAATTTAGTGAAATAGCCAATCTCACATTCAAGTGTTCACCAACCACTCATGTTTTAATTTTCTTCTATATGATTTTAAGATGTGTTTTCTGCATTCTGTATAGAAACATATCAAACTAAATAAAAGCAGTGTCTTTATTATAAAAAAAAAATTTAAAAATTCAAAATAAGTTAAAAAAATAGAACATTAAAAACAACAACAAAATTACCTTTACTTGATGTATATAACAGGGCTGTTTGAAAGCACACTAAGGAAGTATCTGTCAAACTTTCTTCAATTGACAGCTGTACTGCAAATCCAGCATCAGGATTGATGTTGGCAAGGGATAACAAATCAGTGGAACGAACAAAGAAGTTTCCATGAAAAGTATGCATTGAAAGACCTAGGGAAGAGAAAACTCATTATAAAAGATGAAGTAACAGTATTATCTTTACCCCATGCTAAAGCTACTTTATAAAGTAAAAAATGTCTCTGATTTTGAACGAAAAGCGTAACTGGGGAGAAGGATTGGGAGTGTTAACAGAGGTTCTAAATTACCAATTCAAAATAATCAATGCAGGTCATATAAAAGATCTAAAAAATTAAACAAATGAGGATTATGTAAAAACTCATTTAAGAAGTAAAATAATGGATCAGAATCCCTCTAGCAGACATTCACATAAAACTGGGTAATGTAAAATGAAGACTATTTGAATGATTTTGAAGGCAAAGATCAATAATTTGATTATTTTCACGTAAGAGCTTCCTTATTTCTCTAATTCTCCTTCTAAAATCAACTCCAATGAGTTTTCTCTTAGGTTCTTCCCAATAAAGCAAAACATTACTTTTGCTCACTTACTCAAATTACTTTAAAAATTGGGCAAATGATTATTGACTATCTATTTATCTATCTATATTTAAAATAGGGTACAACTATATCAAGCATAAAGTTCTTTATGCTGAATAACCATCATAGGTAGTCAATAAATGAATGCTTATTAATTTAATTATGAAGCATAATTTTTATAGTTTCATACCTTTAGTACACCTTATTCTCATAACGGCTTCAAATCCAATTTTTCTTGTGAGATAACGTTTTAGGTCTTTTTGTAGCTTTTCTGCTTGTGAAGGATTATGAGTATAGTGGAAAGATGGATAATAATAGACACACCCTGCTGAATACTTGGACATGCAAGCTTTAGAAAGAAATATAAATAGGATTAGCTACAGAAACAATATCCTACTTGTCCAACAGTAGTATAGATTCTATATTATGAAGAAATCTAAGTCATAATGAGATAACCAAAACTGTCAAAATAAGGATACTATATAAACCTGAAAAACACAAACATTTGTAAAATATATAGTTTTTTTGTTGAGCAGAATGGTAAGAGAATTGTATTTTAAAGACAAAATGATAGCATTTTATATTGAATAGTGCTTTAAAATTTACTGGTAATTTTCACAGATATCATCTATCTAATTCACGTTTTTCTCCCCCAAATATTGAGAACTCTTTATTGAAGAGTTTAGATTTAATATATATGCTAAAAATATTTATGTAAACAGATAAACACAATATCTCCTTACCTAGAGAAGAAAGATCAGAATACTGTGAACTTAAAAGGAACAGATCCACTGCAGTCTGCTGCCCTGAGCAATCTAAAGCGAGTTTCTTATAAAAATCAGTTGCAGGGCCAAGATGTTGTACAACCTGTCAACAGGTCATAAAGTAAGAGCTGGAAACTTTGTATTAGGGCACATATTTCTATGTCTCTCTTATAAAAAGCAAGAAGATATAGTCTACCCCCCTAGCAAACTAAAGAGTATTTTTTTTAATGTCTAGGTATTTGGCACAGATTTCTTATAATAGTAATAATTGCTAACATTTATAAAGCAATTATGTGTCAGTATTTCTCAAGATGGTTTATATAAATTATTTAACCCGTGTAATATCATAGATCTCATAGGGTACATTTTACAGATGAGGAAACTGAAGCAAAAAAAAAATGATTAAATAACTTGACCAATTACATAGTTATTGAGCGGCAGATGCTGGAATATAAGCCCAAGAAGTCTGGCTCCAGAGTGAGTGCTATTACCCATTATTACATACTGTTACATAATTACAGAGGAGCATATTAAATTAAGGAAGATTTTTCCTGTTGTTACGAGGATGTTACGAGGACACTTGAGCTGAGAAGGTGACACTAGAGAAAGAGTTAATAATGTTAAGGCCAGGCTCCAAGTTCTTAATTACTATGCTACACTGCCTAACAAAATGTTTCAATTATCTCAATTTACTTAGTGTATGGTAATTAGAGTTTACTCAGATGTGAAAATATGTAAATGAAAACAGATATTTAAGCTAAGTTCGAGTCTCAGGCAGACAGAAAATATTTCTGAAAGTTAAATGAGAAAAAAAAAAAACAACAACAGAACTGTATCAAGAATTCAGTAAATACATAACATCTTCCTTTGTTCAAAACACCTCAGTTTCTATAATGGATTGCAATGGATCGAATTTCTCAATGCTAGCTGTGCTTGTTGATGAGTTTAAAAAATATACGTGCCCTGGTTTATTTCAAAATTAGCTTTTCTCAAAAGCAATTTAAAAATATAATTTCTGTAAAGTAAAATATGGTGCTATTTTTCTCTTGCAAATTGATGAAGAATAAAAAAGAAACAATACTTAATACTGGTAAGAAGATGAGAGTTGAGAGTCCTTAAGAGTACAGGTTGATAAAAAGCCCAATAAGTAAAATATATTAATAACTTAAATAAAGTTTATACTCTCTACCCCAGTAATTTTACTTTTAGGAATTTATCCAAAGGAAAAACTGAACACATAGCTAAATATTTATGACATTATTAAAACGGTTTAATTCATACCCATAATTACATTTAATAGCATTTTCTCATACATATGTTGAAGCCAGACAAAATAGGACAAAAGTGATTGTTCTAGTTAATTTATTATTTGCAATAAAGGATTAAAACACCATGATAAAATCTTGTAATATTCGAACTCATTTTTTTTTAATAGTTAAAATATTGGAGACAACTTTTCAACAGCTGAGGCAATAATTGAGTACTTTCACATTTATTTAAAAAACATTTCTTAAATTAAGAAAATTTTTAGGGGCCTCAAAATGCTCTCAATATACTCTCCGATAAAAAAAGTCAGTTAAAAAATATAGTATATGTTTATGATGTTCAATTATGCTTATTTGTGTATTTGTATAACTAAATGCTATTAACTTGACAGTGAGATTATTAATTATTTATATTTGTCTCCACTTTTCATTTTAAAACTTTTTCCAAGTTTTATACAATCGTTTTATACTACTGTTATAATTAATGTTTGTTAGTATGAGCATGTTAAATTATAATACCTCAGGTTTAGTAAGTGTTATTACTTGTGTAAGAGAAAAGAGCACTGGAGTCAGAAAAGCCAGTCATATCTTCACAATTAAATAATTACTTAACCTTTGGCAAGTTTAATGTTTCCCCGTCTGTAAAATGAAGGGTTAGAGTAAATGATTCCGAAATTTCTATGACTTGCAAACGAAGTTATAAAAAGAACACATCGCAACACGAAAACAAAATAATTCGAGTTAAACACTCTTACCAGTTTTTTTTCCTACTATTATTAATGAAGTAGAAAAGGAGAATGAACAAATTATTATACAATCTCTAGAGGTAGAAAACACCATCCTGAATATGACAGAGAAATGAAATATATAATACCTTTGTGCTCGATCTCTGATTAGGATCTTCTCTGGACTGCAGAAGTCCTGCACCCAAGGAAGGTAACTGTGTCTGAAATACAGACACACGGCCACCTGTTGGAGACATTAATTTAAAGGCAGCCTGAAGCGCAGGACCAAGGGCACTGTGTGTTTCTCTGGTATTGGTGAACATATTTGGTAATGCATTCAATAAGTCTTTTATAAGCTGGGAAAACAAAGATTAAAAGTTGAATTACTGAGAAGGCAAGGCAATATTCTTCTTTAAAACACCCCAGTGTAGTGTGTGCCACTACATTCTCGGGACTGTACACGAGGAATCAATAGATATGCTACGTGCATTGTCTACTGAAATGTTAATATGCTAAGTAAACACTAAACATTTCAGTAAATAGTTGAAATAACAGAAATATTTTAATATTAGAAGAAAAATTTCAATCTTACCTCTTTACTTTCATATACGTTCACAAGTAAGCTATCCGGTGTAGGTAGAAAAACATCTATAGGAAAAATACATTTTAATCAACAGATAAGTCAAAAGAATAATATAAAAAACCCTTAAGTTTTTATCAGGCCACACATGTAATGGGTACTATAATATTGCTTTATTAAATACACATATTCTGTATGACACATCTGTGTTGACAGATGCATAAGTATACATACACAAGTGTAAAAAATTAAATTCAAGTATTTTCCAGAAAACAATTATTTTTAAACAAATATCAAAGTGCACCAAATTATCCTTACGGCATTATGAGTATTGTTAAAGTAGCATCAATTCCAAAATCTGAAGTTAGACTTTTATTCACTGCTTACCATCTATATCAGACACAATCAACATTTGAGGCTGTGATAATCCTTCTTGTAAATTGTAGAAATGGATAGTGCTATCAAAGGTCACGAATCCTATTCGTGTCCGTGAATCTCCAGGAAGCCTAAAGATAAAAATGACAATTTTAAATTTAAAGTGCTTGGTAACACTTTATTTAAGAAAATAATGAAATAGTAAACTAATTATAAGAAGAGTTACATATGCTTTTTTGGAGAAAATAGAAAAATCATCTCTATCTAAACCAATATATATATATCAGAGAACAAGGATGAACCATTCCATTTTCAGATGAAATCACTGATGTGTAGAGTTCATACTTTGGAAAACCAAACTAAATTCAAATAATAAACCAACACTAAAAAGAAAACATGATTAAAAAACCCAGACTTCTTGCTAACTTTCCTTTGAAACACACTCTTAACTGAAAAATTACATTTTCAGTTCCAATATTACAAAAATAGTGTATTTTATTTAAACATTTTTAAGGGCAAAATAACAAATAAGTAGTTTCCTAGAAAAGACTGAATATAAGCCAAATCAGATTTTAATGTATGAAATTTTAAATAAAAACCAGATTTAAGAAGATTGAGATGTTTAATCTGTCATTTATCCTTTAAAAAAGGAGGGTAGGAATGGGGTAGAAGAGGGTAAAGGGAGTCAAATATATGGTGATGGAAGGAGACTCAACTTTGGGTGGTGAGCTCACAATGTAATGTACAGATGATATATTATAGAATTTTACACTTGAAACCTATATAATCTTATTTATCAATGTCACTTCAATAAATTAAATAAAATTTAAATTTTTTTCTGCTAGAACTCAATATTCAAAAGTGAATGCCACAGCATAAAAGAATTATCATTTCATTGCCCATCAAGCATCCCTTATGAATAGGATGAATGGTGCATCTTATAGAAGTGTATTTCTAAGCACACCAACTATGTTAACTGTGGTTATGTAATATATCGTTTCCTTAAAAATAGTTTTGATTATAGAATGCAAAAATTGTGTGCATCAAAGCAAAAATAATTATTACTATTATGCATGATAGTTAGGCTACTCAGATATAGTCTGCAAGGTAGGTTTGACATCATTTCATAGAACAAAATGCAAAAAGTTATGTGGGTGGTTAGATTACCAATACTAGTCAACAGGTATGATGTTTCTACAGACTTCACCTCTTTGAGATTTCCAAGGTCAATGAATATTAGGACCGTTTGTCACCCATTAAAATAGAGACTACACTTACCTACTCTATTCCAAGCTCAAAATTACAGGGTTGAGCTGGAACTGCTCCAGCATCAAATTCCTCTTTCTCAAAGTCATTTCCATAGCCCTTTCCAAAAGTATATTACTATACTGTTGCTATCCTATTGCCTTTTTTCTTTCCTAATGCTTTTATTTTCCACTATAATCAAATATATATATATTTAAAACTATTTTACACTCTTGATTTTATCCTATTTAATGCACTCATCTTTGTTGAACTGGCTTCAATTTCTAGGGCTATATCCTCATACTTTTTCTAGTAAGCTAACTCTTGAGTCTTATAAACTATCTCTTTGCAAAAGGTCTTCTATTGCCACTCACTGCTAAAGCTATATCTGAAGTAAGCACTTGTGACTAAAAATAGGGCAAATGCTTCAATCAAGAAAAATGCGAAAACTCTAAGTTACTAATAGAAATTAAAAGCAAATAATTTAATATCTCTAGATTTTTTTTTTTTTTTAATCTGAAAGGTCTCAATGTTACCAGTTTTATTCACAGGTCAAGATCAGTGATATGCAGCCTATGGTGACAGAAGCTAGCACTAGACACAGCAAGGGCTCTCAAATTCAAATGGAAGATGAGGGAGAACCTTCTGGAATCACCAAGAGTATTTCTGACAAAGTACATATCTGTAACCACCCTACACCTTTTCATATGTCAAAAACCACTGCATTAGTGAACCACTCTTACTAACAATTTTATCTCTTGCAAGTGTTGGGAGTAAAAACAGAAATGTACAATGTTTTCCAGAGATTTGGAAGGTTCATTTTTAAAGCTAGTTGAAAGTCCCCTTCATGACTTTAATATCAGTAGACAGGCAGGCAGGAATTGGAACCAGGTATAAGCAACTCATTCACTACTGTTTCTACGTTCACAATACAGCTCATTACCATGTGCCAAAATAAACAGCTCAGTTTCTGCCTTCCATAAAATATTTAGCACAAAACCCAATTCCCTCCTTCCCTTGATCTGGCTCATTCTCTTGTTAGGACATTTAAAACTACCTTATGAAAAACTCCTTGTTCAGGCATAAATTACAGCTAGATTTCTCTCAATGAGATTCTTGACAGCCTGGCCAAGTCAAATTCTTTGGGCCCCAGTACTGAGATATGCTAAGTCAGAGGGAGAGCTCGATGAGATCTAAATTCCTTACTATTAAAATTTATGATTTTATGATCCAAATATCAAGTCATATATCATAATGATCCAAGATCCTTATCTAGGAGCAGGATCCTTATTCTAAGGAAGTACTCTCAGTGATAAACAAAATCATACTTAATAAAAAATAACCTCATAAACTGATAACGAACACTTCACATTTATACACACATATTATAAGTAAAAACAATTCTTACTTGTCTAGATTTTCTAACAGTGACTGGCACAAAATTGTCAAATACCCAGCTTCTACTGCATTATGAGACACATCTAAAACAAACAAGTAAACTGCAGGTTGAGGAGGCCGAAGCTGAAAGAAAGAAAAATAACATACTTTTATATCACCATACTACTGGATATTTACTGAGTATATATACCAAAAATACAAATATAGGATTGATGTTTTGTAAGATCTCATGTGCTAATTAAAATGAAATTCCTTTAACTTTTTTTCTTATAAATTTGGATGTGGATTAAGTATGATAAAGCAGTCACACAGTAATGGTTACACAGATGGGCTAAATGTTTTCCTGATAGTGTTGGCCGAGATATTTAAATAAATTAAACTAGAGATACATTCTGAAGTATTAATGGGTCAAGTGATACGATAATAGGATTAGCATTTAATGAACTCCAGGATGGGTGAGGGGAGGAGACTGGAGTAGACTGAGAATAGATGAAACAAATATAGCAAAATGTTGATAACTGCTGAAGCTTGGTGATGGGCAAATGATGGCTCATTATACTATTTTCTCTTCTTTGAAGTATGCTTGAACACTACTATAATAGGAAGGTAAAATAAAAGGATATATAAAGTCTTTTTTTAAAATGTCAACCAGGGATCATATGGGTCACATAGCAAAAATTAAAGATTACTTTTTGCTATACCACTTTAATTAGATTAAGACTCCTAATGAGTCAGAAGAAGGTTAGGAACATAATAAAAATTGTAAAGAAGGTAAGAAGTTGAGAGTAATAGTGACAAAGAGAAAGTTTACTCTTGTTAATATGGAAACAGACAAGAAAATAGTAGTCAAGTGGGCAGATGCTATGTTGGATATAAAAGACAATAAAAATTATAAAAAATAAAGAAATGGGCTAAGCATCAGGAATTTAATACACATTAGTCGTCCCTGTTCACTTTTTCCCACCAGCAACTCTTTACATTTACAGACAACAAAGATTAGAAATAAGGCACAGAGAAGATATAAGTTATTGTACACTTAGAATGAGTAGATACGATAAGATGAACAGAACTTAGGCCAAGAATTCATTTCTATAGGTGGAAAATTAGAATGAGATCTTAGATTCGGTATAATTAAAGAACAAGTAGAATTTTATGATGAGCTGAAAGGAGAAAAATTAGAGTGAAGTCAATATCTATCTTGATATCTATTATACTGAGTGAACCAGTAAGATTACGATTTTTTCAGAGTCTGAAACCTGCAGTTTTTGGCAAAAACACAAATTGTTAAAGAATATTTATATTCCATGCAAGTTATAGAATGGCAACAAATCACAGACATTAGTGCTTATTATAAAAGCACTAATGTTTCTTCCAACTATAAATAACTGCATCCTTCTAGGAGATCAAGTAACCTTTACAAAGACTTTTATGTTTAAGTATAAACTTTCAGAAGTGTTTTTTAAAATTCATACTACAGGCAATTTCAAAATTTGGACAAGAATTCACTTAACAGCAAATTACGAATGACCAATACAACTGTATCCCACGACTGATTTTTAACAATGAATAGTTACCATGTAATCTGAAGAAGCAATGAACTCCACAGTTGAATTCTGAACTTCTGGTCGTTTATGAGGCTCTCCATAAGACCGGGTAAGGGGGTTATACATAAATTCTTCAGGAACTAGATAAGAATTAGGAATCCAGTACAAATTTAGAACACAATATTTCTAACTAAACATACATATATATGTCTAGAAATAAATACTTCTATCACTAATATTATATGAAGTTTATAATAGTTCTGTGAACATCTAATGGTAAAAACTAATTCCTTAAGCTCTCTTTAAAAATATATTGGAAGGATTAAATTTTTTTTCTGAAATCAGGTGAGGAAATCGGATCACACATAATCTTGCTTTTTAGGTTTGTGTTCTATTTATTATATCTCATGACGTGGAAAAAAAAATCAAACAGAAACACAAATTTGAAAGCAATTATACTAAGATGTCCTAAAAATGACTAAAGGGCACAACAGACACATGTGTATATATGTGTCCATACATACTGGCAAGGATTGACACTGAGGTGAATCAACCAAATGTACAAACAGAAGACAATCGTAACTTCAGGGTCAAGCATAATTAGTCTGCAGGACCCTACCTGTGTGACCTTCACTGCCAGTTTTATGAAAATTTTTTACTTTGCCCTCGCTGTCACTTCTTATGATCAAATCCCCTTGGCTAGCCAAACATGAAGTGTCCCTGGCCTATATTCTCTCTATTAAAAGTGATGGGAAAGATTTTAAAGCAATAACAAGAAAGACCAGATAATGACAAAAATGTCAAAATGTTAAAATAATATTAAACACACTTATTTTAAGAATCTGAACTCACCATCGTTTACTCTATAGCACAAATTGCATTTCCATCTACGTTGATCAATGAAAGATACAAAGGGATTGATATACGTTCGACAAGACCGGCACCTCACAATGGTATTTGATGTTATTACTGGTAATTGCTAGGAAGTAAAATAAAGATGTTGTAGCAGAAAAAGCATCCCAGAAAAAAAATGAAACACATACTGCCATGCTCATATTCAGAACACCATAATTGTTTTGAAACTGAAGCATTTTAATAAAATCCAGTGATATGCTGAGTAACAGAAGCAGCTATCAAGTTTTCTCCCTCCTTTGACATACACTTCATTAAAAAAACAAACAAACAAACAAAAAAACTAAACTAAACTAAAATAAAGTCAAACCAAAGGTAGTAAGTTACTGATTGATAAGGAAAACTTGGTTGGCCAAGAAAATAGTATCATTCAGAGCTCATCAGCTAGACTCAAGTAACAGTGAGAAAGAAACACCCACCATGTAAAAATGCCTTTGTCTTTGTGGCCTGACTGCACCTGGTGCTAGACCAGCAGACACTGCTTATTGCCACAACAATCCTGACAGGAGCCAAGGCCACAAGAAACCAAACACAACGTGCCTTTAAAAATATTTTTTCTCTTTATGCTTAGTTTGGGACAGGAACATTATATTCAATATAAGAAATTTAGAAAATATGAAGAATGATTTAAAAAATCACATACTATTCTATCTTCCTGAATAGATCCCTAATAACATTTTCATGTACTTCCTTCTGCTTTTTTTTTTTTTTTGGTCTATATATAAACACTTATATCTTTATTATTATGAAGGTTATTTGTTTAATATAGTTAGGAACAATAATAGTTTTCCTCCCTAAATGAACATCATTGTCAGTATTCCCTTTATGTTTAATAAAGGATTTGTAGTTTATCCTCTATGGCTTCTCCAGCTACTAATTTTCAAATTCCAGCTCAGGCCTTATCACTGGTAGTAATCTTCTAGTGTACCCAGAGGAATTTACTTCCAATACTGTACTCACTACCTAGGTACCTTATAGAATTTAATTAGTTATATGTATTAATTTTCCTACACTATAGTTATCTGTTCTTACATCTTTGTCCCCCTGTTAGATAGCAATTTCTTAAGGGCAAATTCAATGACTTAATTATCTGTATGTTTACCCGTGCTTAGTTTAGGGCCTGTCACAAAGCAAGTGCTCAAAAAGTTTGCTGGAGTGAATTTGACAGAATTATGTCTAACTTCAAATGAAAGAACATGAAAAAAATTCTAGAAAATATACAATCTAAATACCTTTCACATAAGAACACATCAGTAGCCACAAATATTTTAAAATACGTCACTTTACCGTTAGGTCTCTGAAGGGATGTAGCAACAATCCTAAAGGAAGTTTAGCTTTATTCAGTAAAGCCTGCGTCTGTGGTATATTTGTCAAAGTACACCGAAATGAGCTGCAAAAAATATAAACACCACAAACTACATTAGCTATCAGAAAAAAAAAATAATAATAACCTGAAGTAGTTATAGATAATTAAGAACATTTAAAAGGGCGTAAGTGAAAATCATTTGAACATGTTCTATAACTGTAACAAGAAAGATCCTAATTAAAGAGGCATATATATGTGATATATGTCAAAAGATCTAAATTAAGGACTCAATATTTTCATGGTGAAAAACAATTATTCCATTATGACTAGCATGTATGGCATAAAGAGAGAGTAGAAAACGAGTGAAAAGGCATACCTCTGCATCGTTAAATACTGTTGTTCCTGCTTTACTGCCCGTTTTTCACCTATTGAACTCCTATTCTGAGACTCATTAATCACTTCTGAAATCACCCTCACCCTTGATCACAAGTCAGAAGGAATGACTTCCTCTGTGCTCTGAGATCTGTTTATGCTTCTAAGGTACCGATTAGACTGGTCTCTGCTTTAGCTGGGTGTGTACCTTGTCTGTCTTTTCCACTTGAGACCAGAAATTATTTTGTCCTTGTGTCACAATAGCATTATCCCTTTCATAGAGTAAGTGCTTATAACTTACTAAGTTATAAGTTAAGGTTAGTAGACACAGATCAATAAAGAAGCAACCAAAGAGGTAAGAAGCAGTAGTATGAAAACCAGAAAAGGAATTTTAAGAAGAATGGATGATAGTACGTAGAGATAGCAAGATTCCTGATTCAGGCCGGTGGTGGTGTTCCTTGAACAGACCAAGCTGGTTCCTGCTCTGGGACCTCTGCATTTGCTCTTCAGGCAGCTTGGCGCATTCTTTTCCCAGAAAGTCACACGGCTTGGTCTCATACTTCATTTAGATCCCTACTCGAATGTTAACTTCTTGGGAATACCTGTCCTGATTCCTCAATTAAAAATAGTCACCCTCCACCCTTATTATTTCCTACTTCATAGTACTACTCTGACATTACATTATATAGTCATTGGTTTGACTATTCAGAGTATGTCTTCCCTAGTAAGATATAGGTTGCATGAGGCTTTGTTGTTTACTGCTTTACTCCCAGCCACAGAAACAGTGCCTAGCACTTAACTTAGAAGGCATTCAGTAAATATTTATTTTTGTTTGAGAGATATACAATGTTTTAGATAAAGTATTTTACTTACTAAAGATTATGAAATAAATACTTACTCTGGGCTACAGTTTAATTTTTTGAGGTCTAAATTCAAATTAGGTACAGGAGCCCAAACAGGAGTCATGGGTAAAATATTCCTCTCCTGAATGAGGTTTACAGGTCTTAGGCTTTCTGGTTGTGCAGAGCTCTGAAGACTCAGTCCTCCCAAACTGGAGGACAACTGGTTCATACCAGGATACTGCTGAGAGAGCAATTCAAAACAAAACAAAAGAAAACTAAGAACAATATAACAAACACAAATAAAATTTATTATACTATTTATAAGATTTTAACAGAGCAAAAGAAGATAAGAAAACTTAAATCTGGCTTGGTAAAAGCAGAATGACGTAATAGGGCAGATTAATTCAGAGCACTCTTGAAAACAACTCAAAGCAAAAATACTGAATAAATTAAAATCTTTTTAGCATGGTTAAAACTCACAACAAAATTTCAGCAACAATCCTTTTCAACATCAAATCTGATTTCTCTTAGAACAGTTCACATTGGAAAAGCAGCATAAATGCTTATATTTTCAAGTTTTTTTCAATTATCAATTTTCAGAATAATGCACTGATGTCATAGAATGTACAGTGATGAGTTTTACTTTGTTTTTCTATGTTTCCTTTGTTGTATTTTTAGTAATAAATGGCTTTTTATTAACTCAAATGCTTTAATGAATTACATTCATTCTGATGCTCAAGCTACCCAATCTTTGGCCAGTGAGAACCTATGAACCTATTAATCTTTGCTTCTTTGCTTTTTGGCATAACATTTTCTACTGTTCTTCCTTCAGACTTCAGATTAATCATAGATCCAAAAAGAAATCTTGGTTCTTTTTAAATAGTTGTTTATCTAGAGATCATAATCTGGGTAATAAGGGTGTTCACTCCTAATGTGCTATTTTTTACTTACAACTTTTACAAAGATACAAAACACACATTTTTAAGTAGAGAGAAAAAATAACGAGTTCAGATGGACATTTCCTATTTAAGATGTTGGCGTTTTAATTAAACTTCTTTCATTTTCATACCTGTACTTCTCTTCTCTTTTGCTAAAAATCTTGATTCTTAATGGTTAACAGCATTTCTTATTTGTTTTACCCTATAATATACTAAAAGTTTTAAAGTAACATCTATATTATTATAAATATAAGGTTATTAAGTTAATTTTAAGATTTCTTTGTAGTTTTTGTCCTTAAATTATATCCCACTGAAAATGTATAGATACTGAGTTTTAAGATTAACTAAAACAAAGTTTTTCTCTGTATCAGACTGTATTAACTTGATAAACAAGTTCATTTGTTTTTGTTTGGTTTAAATTTTAAGAATTGCCTTTTATCTTTTTGACCTAATATTTTTTGAGTAAATACAACATTTATGTAATTCTAATGTCAAAACTTTACAATAAGGTATAGTCAGAGATATCTTGTTTTACTCTTATCTCTCCACCTATAGTTAACTATTTTTAATAGTTTTTAGTTTAATCCTTCCATTGCTTCTATTTACAAATATAAACTAGCATATACTCTGACCTAAATACAACACTTCTTTTATCTAAAAAATGTGGGCCACTAACTCTGTGTCTGTATATAGATTTTCCACATTCTTTTTTTACAGTTATTGAACACTCCTTATTATGACTGTACTGTAGAAATACAGCTAATAAATGCAGAATAATAAATTCAGGAAAATCACTATTTTACAACTGATACTGAAATAAATGATTCAGGTAATGGTCATCTGGAACAGATGATCAACATATCAATAGATGATAAAGTGACCAGGTGAAAGCCTAATGAGAAACTTTACAACAAAGGTATCAGGCTGTCATGATATAAACTCATTAATCAATCCTAGCACCACTAAAAATGAGACAACCAGATATTATTATGAGGTAAGCAGAACCAAAATATACCATATTTCAGCTTAGGTAAATAAGTGAATTAATAAACCTGAATATAATGAAGCCATTAAACCTAATTTCCAGTCCATAGAAAATGGAACAAAGAAACAAATTATATGACACCACAAGAGGCAATCAGCCAAATTCAGAATTTGGGACATTTTATAGGAAAATAGACCCAGTTTTCTCAAAAGATCAAAGGCATAAAAAAGATGGGGTGGAGGCTTCAAAATTAAAAGGAGAATTAAGAGACATAAGCAAATACAATAAGTAAATCTTGTTTGAATTTTGATTTGAACAAATCAACTGTAAAAAAGCAATTCTGAAACAACTGGGCAAATCTGAATATGGACTGAAATTTAAATGCATTTAGAAATTGTTACTTTTGTTTGATGTGAAAGTGTGGTCATGTAAGAAATGCTCTTTTTCCATCTCCCCTCCTCTCTCCCTTTGCCCCCGATTAGCTTTTAAATCCTCAACAAGGTGTGTACGTGGGGGAAGGGCTGATAGATGAAACATGTACTGCAACATGTCGACAGTAATTGAAGCTGGTGATGTTAAGGGGGGAAAAAAACAACTGAATAAAATGGAATCTGAGTTTTTAGCTGTACAGGATGAGAGAAAAATAACTGTATGAATCAATAATAGTATATAATAGAAAACCCTAAACAGACCCGACTTTGTAAGAATTGAGAATATAAAATAAAGGTGAAATATTTAATCAATGAGAAAAGATAGATTATTTAATAAATGACAGTGAATTTAGAGGCAATTATTATGGATGGAAAAATGAGATTTATTCTTTACATTATGTACCAAAAATAAAACTTTAAATGGATTAAAGATACAAAACAAACCATAAAAAACTAAAAAAATGCATAGCTGGAATATTTTCCTAATCTTAAGGTTGAAAAGACCCTTTAAAGGATACAAATAAAGGTAAAAACAAGAAATTTTCACTAAAGTTATACAGTTCTTCAATGTCAAAAAAATAACATTAAAATCAAAAACAAATGTCAAGCCCCCCAGGGGGGATGGGACGGGACTACAAAATACGTGAGACAAAAGGTTAATATACTTATTAAAGATAGCTTTTACAAACCAAAAGGAATGAACAGAATGGTGAAAGAATATAAACAGGGATTTTGGTAAAGAAATACAAATGACTGAGTATGGAAAAAAATACTTTTGCTTATAAAAAAAATTCTTGACATACTTAGTAATATAGAGAAGTGGGCAATCATATCTACTTTTGCTGGGAATATAAATTAGTACCTTACTTCTCCATACCTGACCATCAAATATTGATCAATTACTGTATGACATCTCCATCTGGTTGTCTATCAGGTATTTTAAACTTAACATGGCCAACTCAATTCCCATTTCCAGACCTATTCCTGTCTTCATTCACCATTTAAGTAAACACACTATCCCCTGTCTACCCAGCTACTCTGCCAAAAACCTGAGTTATCTTTGATGCCTTCCTTTCTCTCACCCATCACATCTAGTCCATCAACAAGTCAAAAGATATCCCTTATCTATCCAGTTTTCATTAGCTCCACTGATATCTACCACCTTAGAACAAAGCACAATCATCTATTTCCGAGATTATAGCAAAGCTTCCATTTGTCTCCCTGTTTCCATTTTTGTCTTCTCAAATACTTCCCATCCTAATCTGTTCTTCACTCAGAAGCAGCCAAAATGATTCTCTAAATGTGTAAATCAGATATCATTCTATTACGTAATATCTCCAATGTCTCCATTTTGAGGGGAGTAAAACCTACGCTTCTGACTGTGGTCCTTCCCTAGCTCCCTGATCTCATTCTATTACTCTTCCAATTGCTGACTGAGTTACAGCCACATGGGGACTTTATTTCTGCAACACGTCAAAATTGTTCCTGCCTTAAGTCTTTGCAGGTATGTTTCCTCAGCTTGAAATGCTCTATCTCCACATTTTTCCATCCTTGGCCTGTCATTCAAATGTTAACTCAAACATAACTTCTACAATGAGGTCTTTCCTGAGCATCTACTCTATATTTCCAACCTCAGCAATTTCTATAATGTGTCTACTTCACAACACTTGTTAACTATTTGAAATTATCTGATTAATTTATTGATTTACTTTTTATTGTGCCATCAATCCTGCCCTCCTGCCAAGTTTCCTGACAGCAGGAGCTTTGTTTAGCTTCCTCTTGTATCCTCAATGCCTGGAAAAATGTTGCCACATAGGAGGAAGTACTAAAGTAAGTTTTCACTGAATAAACAGATGGAGAGAAATTCTAAAGTCTTGTAAAATTAGGTTTTGAAATAATATCCATATTTATCAACTTTTTTTGCTTGTTTGTTTGGAGAAGTCATTTGGATGACCAGCTTCTTTACTAGCAATTTGCCTAAAGTACGAGTCAGACAAGAATGTCTAAAAAAGTGCTTCATCTGATCCAGTAAAGCCATAAAGATTATCTAACAAATGGAAAGCAGACAAGTATGTACTAACTAACCATATTTCTCCAGTGCCTCTCCCAGCTTTCTTCTTCCTTTTGAGTCTTAATTCTAAAATTAAATTCTAGTAATAAACGACTTTCCTGTTTCCCTCTGATTTTCATTCTTAGTTCACCATAAGATGAAATTTCTATAAGGTTAGTCTACTAAGAGCAGTTTTTTTGTAAGTACAATGTTTTTGTCATTTCAACCACTTCCTTATATTTTTATTTTCTACTCAATAAATACAAATGTAAAATATTTACTGTTCTGTATTATTAAACTAAGATGGCATTTAAGAGGTAATTCTAAAGGTCATGTCAGAAGGGGTCACAGGAGTTCATGAACATAAGCACTGATAAGCATTCACGTACGCCCAAGTTCTCACCAATTTACTTATGTGTCATGGTGATTTCTTCGAGTTAAGTATTGGAACTGAATTCCCAAATCACATTTGTAACATATCATTTTTTTTTTCACGAGAAAACCAGCTTAGTAATACAGATTTTTAAAAAAATTTTAACATTTTAATTTCCTGATTATAAAACACCTACCTGCACATTGCAGAGGCTCTGAAAAATAAAGGTACGATGAGGAAATATCACAGCTAATATTCTGATCCAAATTTAACTTCTTTAAAAATTCGATATTTATATTTCCTTTTATTTTTTTCTATGTACGCACACACACAAAAATTGGAATCAAATTCTATGTATGTTTGATCTAGGCTTATCTGTATTAGTACCTACGATCCACCTTTGAATCACCACGGATTTGTTAGAATTGACAATAGTTTAACCATTTTTAGAAGTGCAATGTCTTTCTATGACTAAATACATACTTGAGTATACGGCTGGAACCCAGAATACGCTGGGCTACTGGGCTGTACTCCTGGATTCAGTGGTGCTGCAGCATTCTGATAACCAGGCTGAAGAGTGGGATAACCATACCTAAATGGTTTAGTCATTTTTGAAGGCTGAGGGACAGCAGGCGCTGGAGCTGGAGCAGGGTCAGGTTCGGGAGGAGGATCGAGAGCAGGACTGCTTGCTGATGAAGAAAGCATATCTAACGAAGGGGAAAACATGGTATCAACACCCAAAAACCTAAAGATTTGGTTCCTGGGCAAGCCATAGCCTTTGGCGTTTCACTTTTTCTTTTTTTTTTTTTAACTTTTTATTCTGAGAAATTTCGAACATACATGAAAGTACAGAGAACAGAATAATAAAATCCCACATACCCTTCACTCAGCTTTAGTAATCATCAACATTTTACTAATCCTGTTTCGTATGTTCCCACCCCGTCATTTTTTTTTTTTACAGAAGTATTTACAAGACCTCATATTTCGTATCATTTCACTGACAAATACTTCAATTCAGTTGGTATTTCTAACAGATTAGGCTTTTATAGTTAGACTGCATACACAAAAGTTATTTTTTCTTTTAGTCTCTCAGCAGGAATGGGGCTAAGAAGCAGAAAAGTAAGCTAAGCAATAAAAAGGGTGTCAACTATTCTTTTCTTTAACTTGTCTTTTATCTGACCCTGCCATCTATAAAAAACGCCCGTATTAAGAGGGGCATATTTCTATAATCCTTCAGAAGTCTGCATTATATGTAGAGGCAAAACTATGAAAGTATGAAAGACAGTGTCCAGAAGAATATTCAGTTCCTGAAACAGCGTCTGGTGCGCAGCTGGTGCCAATAAAACCTGATGAAACGATGTTCTTCTTTTACTTAAATTAAAAGCAAAAACTAAGATTTGATTAAAACTGTGAAAAAATTGTAGAAAATTAAATCGTACGCAAGAATAACAAGAAGAAACCCTAAAAATTACTCTATTACACGTAACTATTATTAACATTTTGGGACATCGACTGTTACTTTTTTTTCAAGTCAAGTCTATAATACAGATGTCTTTTAATCTATTTTTCATATAAAAAATGAATTTCTTCACCAGCAATCTGACTCTGCCAAAAATGTTCTCAAAAGCATCAGACTTAATAAACTTTATTTTCTAAAAGTTTCTTGAGGAATCACATCTTTCTATTGACTATTGGCTCTAATTTTGAAGTATATTCCTAGATATTCTGCTACCATCTTGTACTAATTAGGCAAGGCTTGGCTCACTGGCTTTCTGACAACCTCCCAGACTTCTTGAAAGGACAAGAGCTTCAATGCAGTGTCATATCCTTAGATTTCCTGCTGGTCCTTCCTCATAATGATGGGACTATAATTAGAAAGATCTCTTTACATGACAACAGTCATCAGCATAAGAAAGAGCTAAAATCATAAAGACAAAGGTCTAAAACTTGTCCCCTTCTTTAATAAATGGACAGTATTTTGCACATTTCTAAAGTCCCAAAATCTACCCTAGTATCTGACACATAGTAAAACTTTCAATTCACTTAATCTTACTGCTATAGATGTTTACCTCCTTTTTTAATTCTGGTGCAGTATAAATAGCTAGGAAGCTTCCCATGCCACTAACTTACTGTCAAAGCACAGTTCACAATAAAATTAAGATTTATTGATAAATGAATACAGACAAACAAACCAAGGCCTAACTCCAAGACCGTGATCTTTTAACTATCCCACACTGAATATTTCACTTTAGGTTAATTTGAAGCTCATGAAATACTAAACAGTTGCACTGTTCAGCTGTTAGTAAATGAAGTAATTCTTCTAGACTATTTTGACGATAATGATTGCTTTTGAAATGGTCCACAACTTCTTAAACACACACACGCGCGCGCACACACGGTCCCTGGGGAAAACATCCTTAACCAGAAAACACCAAGTAGCTTATTAAAGTATTCCTGAAATATTAAATGGGAATTCTATACTAAGCTGAGATTAAAGTTTTCTACTCATTCATAGGATAATAATGACAGCAAGATAGTGTGTTTACTTAAGTACAACACACTTCAACTTCAATCTTGGATTATTACCAAAGTGATAAGAAATAAAGAGAAGGGCAAAATTACTTTGTTAGTCCTAAAGTTTGAAATCATTAAAAAAAGAGAAAAAACAGGAAGGTCAGGTACGGTTGTCAAGTGACAGGAGTGATGGGAGACAGGCGAATCAGGAAGATCAGTACAAGATATTATAATGAAATGATTATTACTTATAAAAGTTGTTTTTTTTCCCTTTTAGTACTATCCACTATTCCTGTTTCTATGTAATGACCAAAGTTATTTCCAGATATGTTTAAAAATTATGCCTCCAAAAGCTATACCCAAGGTGGTTAATCTATTTACCTGGTGGAGGCAGCCAGGAGCCATAGGGGGAGTAAAGAGTCAAAGACTATTTATATTCAGAGGCTAGTTGGAAGGAATTCAAGGACCTAAGCATGAGAACAGAAATATAAAATTCATTTAAGGAGTTATTAGCATTAAAAAAGGGAAGAGAAAAATTATTCATTATTAAAAGTCTGTTAGAAGGAGGAAAAAAGATAAAGAGCATAACAAAAATAAAATAATCAATTTCCTTAGGTCTCCTAGAAACAATATTCATAGTTATTAACATAACAACACTATTAAATTAAGGCTGAGAAACACTGGGAAAATGTCTCTTATTTTTGTTAGAAATATAGCCTGCTAATTATGTATAATATATGTTCATGTTTGAAAGCAACTGATGACAGTCAGTAACTTTTCAAATAAACATCAAATAAGCACAAAATAAATTACCTGGGTAGCTGCCTCCTTCTAGGGCATCGTAACTGTTGGGCACTGGAGAAGCGCTGCTTGTGGTAGAAGAGCTGTCAACACCTAAAAGGAAAATGAAAGTATCTACTAAGTTTAAAATGACAATGTATCTTAGGGCAGCCTTTGGCAATTTTGAAAAAAGACGTTTTGCTGACTCTAGTAAAAAAGTAAAATGACTGATACTTAAAGGCATTAAAAAAACTATAATTTCTGATATAAATATAAGAATAGAGGATGAGAGTGGGGAGAATACAGAGCAGATGAGAAGAAAATTTAATCAAACACATGTGATGGCATCTTAGAGAAGAAAAGATATCAAACCACTCAAGATAGCCAAACACAAATACAAATTTTAAATTGATAGAAATATTAATACAGTCACACCTCAAAAACTGTGTCTACTAAATTATAAGCTGATAAATATATTTTATCAGTATCAGTATATTTTAAGATAATTAGATTGAACTTCATCAAAATTGAAAACTTTTGTGCTCCAAACAAAACCATCAAGTAAGTAAAGAGATAACCCACAGAATGGAATATATTTTGGAAAATACTTGCAAAAATATATCTAATAAGGGTCTAGTATCCAAAATATGTAAATAACCCTTGTTTGTAACTCAAACAAGAAGGCAACCAAATTAACAATGAGCAAAGGATTTAAACAGACATTTCTCTAAGGAAGATAAACAAAGGGCCAATAAGTCTATGAAAAGACACTCAACATCACTAGCCATTATGTTAATGAAAATCAAAACCACAATGAGAAAATACCGTTTCACATCCACTAGGATGGTTACAATTAAAAAGACAGATAATAGCAAGTTTGGGCAAGGATGTAGAGAAATTGGAACCCTCCTTAGATTGTAAAATAGTGCAGCCACATTGGAAAGCAATCTGACAGTTTCTCAAAAGGTTATATGTAGAGTTATCATATGACATGGCAATTTCACTCAGGAAAAACGAAAACATATACCTCCACAAAAAAGTTGTACACAAATGTTCATAGCAGCATTATTCATTACAGTCAAAAAGTAGAAACAACTCACACAGCACAGGGAATGCAGTCAGTGGTAATGTAATGGCTAGGTGTAGAGCCAGAGGAGAGGAAAGAGTAATCGGGGGGGATCATTTCATAAACTACATAAATGTCTAACCAATGTACTGTATACATGAACCTAATAATAAAATTAAAAAAAAAAAAAGACAAAGCTGTCAATAGTAAACAACATTTAATAAATAAAACCTTTTTTAGTGAATGCAAAACAAACAAAATGAAACAATACAAATGTCCATCAATTTATGAATAAAATGTGATATATCCATACAATGAACTATTATTAGGCAATAAAAAAAAAATGAAGTACTGATACATACCACAGCATGAATAAACTTTTTTATAAAAACATGCTAAAAGAAGCCAATCACAAATAACCACATATTATATGATCTGTTTATCTTAAACAGTTCAAAATAGACAAACCAATAGAGACAAAGAGTAGATTAGCAGTTGCCTAGAGCTGTGTGTATATGTGCAAGGGGATAAGAATAAGAAATGACTGCTAAAGATATAGAGTTTCAATTTTGGGGTGATGAAAATGTTCTGAAATTAAATAGTGATGGTTGTAGAACTTTGTCAATATAATTAAAAATTGCCAAACAGTACGATTTGAATGAATGGGTTTTATGGTATGTGAATTAATAACTGTTAAAAAAAATACCATAACATTCTCTCTGATAAAGAAAAACTTTTAAATATAAATGTCAAGAAATAATTATTCTTGGAAAAAATTAAGTCCAAAGGTAAAAGATTACATATATCAAATTATTTCAAAAAACACATTAAATTAAACTGCTTAGCTTCTTTCATGCCAAATCAAATATTAATGCTTAAAAATATTAATTTTACATAAAGTTATTCTGATTTACTTATTTAAAAATTAAAAACCTGCTAATTTAAAATTTACTTTCAGGAGAAAAGAACAATTGCAAATTTCTATTTTGGACTTGTTAAAATATCAAAGCGATAATAAAAATTATAAATCCAGATGAACCACTAAACTAAATAGACCACTTTGCTAAAATTTATTAGTTCAGATTACTTCTAACTTGGTCACGCTGTCACTGCCAACATAAATCAAATTGGTATTTTTTTAAAGGTATATTATGAAATTTATATGTTACTACCTTGAATATGATTAAAAACATCTTCATTAATTCCCCTATCATCTTACAGAATAAGGTCTAAATGCCTTTGTAGTCATAGGCATAAAAGGAACTTTAAAATTTGGTGTATTGGGTGAAGAGGGAGAAGTGTGGTGTGAGTGCATCCTAAGGTAAAAGGGAAGAGATAGAGGTAAAAGGGACCTTTTACCTTAGGATGCACTCACACCACACTTCTCCCTCTTCATCCAATACACCATTTTTTTCTTGTGTTTATGCACTGTACATATTGGTCCAACAGCCTAGATATCTTTTCTCTACATGGCAAATTTCAACTCATCCTTCAAATTTCAAATCCTCCATGAAACCTTCTGATATGGAAAATCATTCCCTCTCCTATGTTGACTCTGCATATTCTCAACACTGAATTACTGCACTTTTCAAGTTGTATTATAATCGT
Source organism: Pteropus vampyrus (assembly GCF_000151845.1). Taxonomy (NCBI): domain Eukaryota; kingdom Metazoa; phylum Chordata; class Mammalia; order Chiroptera; family Pteropodidae; genus Pteropus; species Pteropus vampyrus. The sequence continues at coordinate 830,945 of NW_011888848.1, forward strand.
GTATGATTTCTGCTTCCCTAATACATTATAAGTATACGAAGGCAGCTAAGCTATTGTACTGATCTTTGGAACCACTATACCAAGCAAAACGCTGCTTTCTGCATACAAGTTGCTTTTAATTGAACGAACAGCTTTGGTACTTGTCCCTACTCTTAAACTTTACACAAGCCCAATTTGCCTTAGTCACTCCAAACTACAATTAGTGATAATAAATACTCTGAAAACAAATGGTGGGGGGTGAGTCTGAATGTAGTACTTCGGAAGAATCTTCATTTTTTTACTGGCTCTACCTCACACACTGAAAGAAGAGGAAGAGGAGGAGGAGCTGAAATCTAAAGAAATAAGGGGAAAATAGATCACAAAAATAACTCAGAATCCTTGAAGTTGAGAGAAAAGTATTGAAATGCTTTTAAGCCTTTAAAAAAAGATTTAAGTTGCTTTCTCTTGAAAAGATAAGCAATATGGGTCAACGACGTCCAATGCACTTACTATTATTGCTTAAATTGAAATTAACCAGATAATCTAAAATTTTATTTCCTTATAACTTGCATAAAACATGCAAAGGTATAAGTGAAATTCTATCTTCACCATTTATCAGTTGAGAGAAAATGGACAGGACATCCAACAACTCTGAGCCGCTTTTTTGTAATGACATTTAAAATAACACCTACTTCACAGAGCTACTGTTAAGATTAAACAGATATAACAGATATAAATTAAACAAATACTAGCCAGACTCAGGAAATATTCTTAATTTTCTCTCCTTCCCCTCTCTCTTCAAACCTTATGCTACAAATGGGGAGAAAGAAAAAAAAAAACAAGATAAGAATCACCTGATTGATAAAGCCAACTTTTTTTCTCAGACTTCAACTAAACATTCCTTAACATTTATCATTGCTAACCTCAATTACTTTTGATTTCTAAAATTGGTCTCCTTTTTTTGGTAATGCCATGCTATACTCTCCCTCTCTGCTATACTATACTCTCTTCCAATCTTCCTGCTACCTTAGCCCAAGAACTCATTTTTCTCATTATTCCAGGAGCCTCAAGTTTCAATATGCTCCAATGCATTCTTCTATAAGAGATCTTTCTAAAGTGCAAATTTGGCTGTTATTTTCCCATGTAAACTCCTTCAGTGACTCCTTACTACCTTCAAGATAAAATCCAAACATCTTAATATAAAACACAGTAAGTCCTCACTTAACGTCAATAGTTTATGCGAATTAAGTGAAATCAAATAATTAACATGATTTAGACCACAGGCTAATCGATATAAACAAGAGGTAAGTTCCTACGGCATCTCATCAACATTATAACAAAATGATGTTAACTGAGGGCCTGCTGTACAAGGTTCTTAAAGATCTCACTCACCCATCCTACCCAACCTCATTCACTTCTTCCGTCCATTGTCCTTGGCAGACCATAGGTCCCAAATTCACTAAAGTTCCCCAAATAAGCCATTTTCTCGCAAGCTTCTTGCTTTGTTTTAAAGCATTTCCACCTCTCCTCAGATCCCTCACCTGCCTAATTCCAAGTTCGTTTAAGATTCAGCTCAGATACCCCCTGAGAATCTTCCCTGTTATCTCACACGACATCTGGTTCCAGACTCTCCCATGTATTCCTATAAAACACGATGATTAACATAGGGCTTACTATAAATTTTGTTCTTTATTCCAAACTAGACTATAAGCTTCTTGGGTTTTTAATCAAGCTTACTAATGGGGCATTATCAAATAATCTGTTTATCAATTGATTGTTCAGAACTCAAAATATACTTTTTCAGAGAAATAATGAAATAACTGGTACTAATAAGTACCAGTCAAGTTAGTTTACAGGCGCTTATAACACCCAAGATCCATATTAATTGATTAACTACTATACATCTGCAACAGGCTGGAAAAAATGAAGCATTTGCAAATGTTCAGTCTTTCTGTTAATTAGACTGGGGGCTAGTATAGACATCCAATCACCAATTGAATACCATTACTATTTGAAAGTATCTTTTGAATTCTAACTCTAGACATCAAATCCCCTTCCACTGTAGCCCCAATACTCTGCCCCCTCTCACTATACAGCAAGATGGAGCTTCCATATATAGCAATCATATATATAGGATGTCTGCAAGCTGAATGTTCAGATAACAGGTACCACTTGCGAATACAGTACACATTTTCTTTTTAATGTATGTAAATACTAAAAATTCAAACTAATACCTTTCTTGATGACATAGGTGTCTTTTTACATCCTTCACAGACCCAGGACATGTGCTAAATTTGTAAAATTTAAAAACCATATTAAATATGTATTGAATTCAACTGCAAAATATTTACTTGTTTAAATTATAAAATAGTACATCAATTAAAATGAAAGATAGGTTCTGAACCCTTAAAAGGGATTCTCCTAGAGGAGTGGGGAGAAAAGAGAGATATTGGTCAAAGAGTACAATCTTCCAGTTATAAGATGAATAAGTTTGGGGGAGTCTAATGTACAGCACGGTGATTATAATTAATAATATTGTATCATTTACTTCAATTAAAAGAAAAAGAATTATCTTGGGAAGTTGGAGCTAAGCAGGCCAATACTGTCTTATTATCTACAGGAGTCAACTTAACTTGTTCTGTAGCAAACAATATTGCTTTTTAACTTACCCTAGCAAACCATAAACATAGCATTATCTCTGACATAGTGCATGGCACTGAGTAATTACTATTAGCCTTAAGAAAGTCAATCAAAAACTGACTAGCACCTTAAAACCCATTATGAGAAAAAGAGAGAAAAAAAAACTCATTATAAAAAATTAAAAAACATTTTTTCTAACATCACTTACAAAATATAGCATCAAGTTGTCACATTAATAGAGCTATGGCAGAAAGCTTCCTGTTGTCTGGCTTCTTCCCAACCTAAAAATTCTCTAGAGGCAAGTCGACTGGGAGCATGTACAACAGGTAACAGAACAGTACCTGCTCCAGAGACTAAGACTTGTCACAGCCTAGAGCCTCTGGTTTTTTCCCCCTTTTACTTTATTTCACTTCTCAATTTTTCTTTACTGCTTATTCCCTTTCACTCCATTTTCGAGTTAATATTCCTTACTATTACGAGTATGAAAGTACTTGTGTGCATTACTCTACCTAAAACTAATGAAAGTTGCACTCTAGCAGTAACTGAAGGAATGAATACTTATAACTGAATAAGCTCAAAAAGGAAAGAATAATTTCAGATAAACCATTATGGGAACCAGAAGCTTTCTATTTGCTCAAGCTTTAATTTTCTTTTCCAACAATTCTGAATTTTTAGAAGCTTCCAAAAAAAATAAGACTGTCCCTAATATAAAATCCTATTTTAGCTTCGAAGTATGAATTTAATGAGGAAAGTTCAAAAAGGAAGCCTATTTGTAGCATGTAATTTTAAAAATGTAATTAGATGATTTAATGTAAAATTGGAAGTGAAATAGAATAGTTTTCTTTTAAAACTGAAAGTTTAAAACAAATATTCCTGTACTTGACTGCCAGTTAGACTTGCTGCCAAGGAAACTACAAGCTTTAATAAATGAAAAGCTACAATAAGTGCATAGTTACTTTAACTTAATGATAAAGAGGAATATTACTGATTTTCAAACCTGCTAGCTATTTCATTACTGTTCAGTAATTTTTTTCAAAATTCGAGGTCAATTCCACAATGCCTAAACACACAAATATCTCATGAATACTGGGAATTAATTACCACTAAAATGCTTAAATAGTAGAGCACTCCAAATCTCTGCTTTATAGAAACACTTATATGTACCCCTCTGGCACATATAAAAATCTAATCACTATGTTGTACACTTGAAACTAATTTAATATTCTATGTCAACTATAACTAAAAAGTACATTTAAAAAAAAAAGATAAAAAAAGATAAAAAAATACTTATATGCAAACCCCAAACCAATTTGAGCTTTCTTTTACCTCTTTACATACTTTACATATGAAAAATTACTGTAACTTAGTGTTTAAAAAAATAAAACAAATTCATTTTAAAGCTAGGTTTTCTTTCCACATTTTTCCTTTCCCTCATTCAGAACATCCCTTTATTTTGCAATCAACAAAAATGATTTTTTAACAAACCATGAATAAAGAACACCAGGATTCTAGTAAAAATGTCCCCAATATAGTCTTATGATTTTGCTGCATAATAAAAAAGGCACAGGAAGAAGATACCACGTAAGCAATACTGGAGTGACTGCATGCTGCCCTGTGTTCTTTAGTTCCCTCCTACTCCAGAGTGCTCTATGTTCTCACTAGGAGATGGAGAACACTTTCCGTATCTTTTTGCAGACAGTGACCTCAGCCACACTCCTCACTTTGCTATTAGTTGTGTCACCACAGACAAATGTTTCTTAAAGTGTTCAGATCTCAGTCAATTCATCTGTAAAATGGAGCCAATTATCTCTGCCACACAAGATTGTTGAGAAAAATAAACTGAGATAAGAACATGATCTTAATGTTAGTAATGACACCTAATCTTTTTCAGTGTTTACCATTTGCCAGACACTGTTCTAAGCTTTATAAAGAATACCTTCAATCCTCATAGCAACCATATGTAATTGTTGCTATTATTATTCCTCTTTTATAATGAGCTTAAGAAACTTGGCTAAGGCCACAAAGCTAGTAATGGACAAAGTCAGGATTTGAATCTAGAAAATTAACATAAAAATCCAGGGAGACATATTAGTTATTTAGCGCTGCAATTGGCACATAGTAAGTGCTCAAAAAATGTTAGGTATTATTAAAATCATCATTTTGTCAAGAGTTAAGAACTCAGGAATCTTTAATCGGTAATGTATTCAAGAAAAAAATGTAGTTAAACAAGAGGAGGTGTTAGGAGAAAAGCTATAAATGCTAAATCTTTTTGATTGTCCAATTTTTTTTTTCAGTCTAAGGAAATGGAATTTTCAACAACTGCGCCTAACTGCAAGCAGAACAAAAATGGGAGTTATTTAGGCTGACAATATTACATTAATAACACATTTTTTAAAATGTGTAAAAAAAGGAGCATGAAGTATTTTTAAAAAGTGACATGTTTCTAAGATCTGAATATTATATACATTAAATAATAACAATAATTCAGGGCCTGGGAGGAATGACACATCAGTAGCAATGACCACATACTACAATCAGATCTTGGTTTCTAAAATACCTTCTTCATTGAAGCAACCCAGGACTCCTTGGAGAAATGGCTCATTCCAGGGCTGTAGCAATGTCGGTAATAAGATGAGCTAGGAACATTTTATTGAGGACTTAAGGTACTTAAAGCAAGAACCTTAAAGCTTAAAGATTCATGGGAATATTCTTAAAAGACAGTTTAAAGGAGCTGCCATTGGCCAAGTTTAGGACAAATTGCTATTAAATAACTAGGGATAGTAATGGATTATAACCCACTAAATAAAATGAGAACCCACGAGTCATTATGAACCCAAAGAAATCAACAAGGGAGAAGGAAATGCTTTACTTTATAATGAAACCTTGACTTGTAAATATAGAAGGAATGTTGGAATCAGAAAATCATCAATGAATGCTAAACCAAATGAATGACAGTTTAATAAACAGGGCATTTACATAGTATCAAAGAGTCTCCTCACAAATTACTTAACTAATTTCAAGGGTGAAAAGTAGGACAAGTTGGAGAACCCTAGCAGACTTAAGTGATCAAAGTGAACATCATCAATAAGGGAACAAATTGACATCATGTGCCTCAAAGAGAAGGCACAGTGGCAACCCTGCCAAAAATGCATAATTTGAAACTAACCACAAGGACACAACAGATAAACCCAAACTGCAGGACACTATACAAAATAACTCACCTATATTCTTCAAAAACGTCAAAGTGAAAGAGAAAGGAAGGTTAAGGAACTATTCCTTTATAGTCTAAATAGAAATGATAACTAAATTGGATGCATGACCCTGGATTAGATCCTGGGCCATGAAAACAGCCATTAAAGATCTTATTGAGACAAATGTTAAGATCTGACTATGGACTGTGTACCAGATATTATTGTGTCAGTGTTCGATGTGCTAATAACTGTACTGTTTATGTTATTTAATGTTAATTATAAGGCACTGTCTTTATAATTAGGAAATACACACTGAAGTATTAGGGGCAAAGGTTCATGGTATCTCTTATTTTCAAATGATGTAGGAAAAAAATGTATAATTTTAAAGCAAGTAGGGCAAAAATGGTCCATCTAGGTAAAATGTATATGAGTTTCTTGTACTCTTTTTACAACTTTTCTGTAAGACTGAAATTGTATAAGATAAAAAAATTACAAAAAATTCAGTAAGACAGATAGGTATTTATATACTTAGAGTAAGAAAAATTAATCCTCATCTGGAACCTCTTTTTTCATCCCCTCTCAAGTCAAGCATAAGGATTTGAAAATTTTCTAAATGCACAGGAAACAGAAACTTTTCATTAAATACTGTTTACAAAAAAGCAAATCTCTCCACTCAATAATAAAGATAACAGAAGAACCATGGTCACATATAATAGCTTGAAAAGATCATAACTTATTGGTTCAGTCTTAAACTGTAAGAATTAATGGAGGAACTGAACTACTCAATGTTCAGCACTGTTCTATTAAAGGCAGAAAAGATATTAAACAGGCTGCAACATGTAAGCATATGTACAATTTCTTCAACTAGCAAGATGTGGACTACTATTTCATGAAGCAGGAAAATAACTACAAATTTTGGGCTTTCTAAGTATATAATAAGTGTGAAAAAGACCTCAAAGAAAC